>NW_020454694.1:374108-414258 GCF_003342845.1 Nothoprocta perdicaria | reverse complement strand
TCCTTTTTCCTGTGTGGAAAGGAAGCATCTTTTCATAGCTGGATTGACATTGCTGTTCTGGAGGGCAGCCCATGCTGCTCGAACATGATCCTCACTGCGCAGAGATGCACGCTAGATTTCTTCTTCGCTATGGCACATGCTGCTTGGGTGTCAAAGCAGGGTAACTCCTGGGCTACCATTGATGTGGCCAAAGGGGAAACGTCACAAGGGTGAGGGCTGACRTGGGGCAGTTGGCCTGGTATGACTGCCAGCCCGCTGGACACATGGATAATGCTGATGTGGGATACGATGCCGAGGTGGGGCAGTGCTGACGTGGCATACGATGCCRAGGTGGGCTATGGGGGAAGTGCCCAGCTGAGCTGGGCTGTTCTTACTTCCTCCCCCAGTGCTTCCTCCTCACCCCTCTCTTGGCATTTGAAAGGAGTGAAAGTGACTGTGAGCTGGGTGCCAAAGGCAATTTGTTTAGCTTTCCGTTGTATCCTCTGTAACCCGTTCAGGCTATTTACTACTGTGAGGCTGCTGTTTTTCATTTTTGTTTTCGTGACTATTGCTTGGGTTATTAGAGATTAACTGGCTAAAGGCTTTTTAAGTATTGGTGTTTTRTGAGCTTTGAATGTACTGATAAAATGATCAAAGTGATTAAGGCTGTAACCATCAAAGTGTAACCTACAGAAGGAATACATATCCCCACTAAAATGGAGCTCGATTCAGAGCTTGCTGAAGCCAATAAAAGTTGTCCTATTGGAGGACTGGGATATTTGCTTAGGACCAGACCCTGAAAGTATATGAGGACACTGATTTTCTCTGAGGAATGTACAATGGTGTTCATTCAGAAATCACTTAGACGCATTGGCCTAGAGTCCTCTGCTGCACCCAGGAGCAGGAAAGGGAATGGAAAGCACCTGCAAATGGCCAGTTCCATCGTAGGAAACCTTGCCGCTGGCACAAACGCTCACATCACTGATCCTGCAGTTAAGCATCTCACCTAGTGATTTTATAGAGCCTAATGTCAGATGTCTGCATCATTTTGTCATTAAATTATATAGAATAATGAAAAGGCTGACATAAGTCACCAGATTTCTTAAAGACTCAATTTTTTTTTTTTTACTGATACTCCCTGGCCACAAAATGAATTGTGCTGAATATTCCCTAACTTTAAAACAAAGAATTAAGATCTCGCCTTTTAGTGCACCTTAAAAAAYGGAAATTTACTTTAATTACGACATTAAAACAAGAACTGTCATGATGAGTTAGACCCCAAGGCGTTTCTCTAATAAACCAGGTTAAAAATAGTCAGTTGTCTCCTTTCTGGTTTTCGATTGGGTTAGCTGYATAGATTCAAGGCTCTGTAACAGTAGGAAGGCTGTCTGTTTTTCTTAATCTGATTACAAAAGATAGACATGGATTTACCTGGGGGAACTCAGAGGTCATTCCTCTGTACCCATCTACCCACTAGACTGTCGGCAAGTTGTGCCATCCTAGATGCTGGGTATGATGGATTTTCTCTAGTTCCACTAGAGTTGTTTGCTCATCCCACTGTGCAGGAGACCCCCAGCTACATTGTGACTTGCACCCTGTCCCTGAAGAAAAGATGAGTGTTGACAGCTTCTTCACTATTCTCTTTATATGAATTCTTGGCAAGTCTGTGCTGTCAGCTTGATCGTTTTCTCAATGTGGGGCATGTCCYTTAAAGAGCAGGATGAGATAATGCAATTATGGAGATATTTTTGCTTCTGATTTTTCCTTTAGAAAACAGGAATATTTTGATTGTTGTTCAGTTCTGAGTCACTGACTGGCAGTATTATAGAAACTGCCCCGGAAGTCATCCCTCCTGTCACAACACTAAGCAATGAGAAGGCCTTTAAGTCCCTTTAAGTTTTAAAAATAGCTTCTGTTTGCTCTTTGAAGGCTCAGGGCATGCACTATTAGAAAAAAAAAAATTGTTGCAGGAACAGAATTCAGCACCCGTGAACAGATGTGCCTGTCTCACTCATCTCACCAGTCCAAAGTTAGGTATTCTGGGCTTTCTCCTGTGTTTCTTGGTTTTGACTTCTTGCTGGAAAGAAAGAAACTTACTCAAGATGTTCTGTATGATAACGAAAGTTTACTTTCCTTTCTCACAAAGTTAGTGGGTAGATGGGAGCAATAGGTGTGAACAAATGCTCATGAAACTGTACATTTATTTCCCACAGGAAGGGAGGTTTTGGAACCTCCCTATCACTTGATTTCCCTGCCACTTTTGTTCCTGTTCAACTTTAAAGATCTAGTTTTTTTGTTCTCCTAATATAACCTGTCCTGGAATGTTTGCATCAACCACAGTCAGAACGTGGTCCATGCATTTCAGGGTTATTTGTTCTCATTGAAGATATATTGCTGATTTTTTTTCTTTATAATGGGGTAGTCCCTCTTCCTCTGCTTTCAGATTCGCTAKTACAGACTGGACAGCATCCGAAGGAAGAATCCTGCTGTCTATGTTCAATACATGGATAAGACCCTGCCTTTTACTCTCATGGTTTTACTTACAAGCTGTTCTCACTGGTGGCCAGCGACAGGACGAGGGGTAATGGCCWCAAGCTGRAGCAYAAGAAGTTCCGTCTCCAGGTGAGGAGCAACTTCTTTACTGTTAGGGTGACAGAGCAGTGGAACAGGCTGCCCAGGGAGGTTGTGGAGTCTCCTACTCTGGAGGTCTTCAAAATCCGCCTGGATGCCGCCCCGTGCCACATGCTGTAGGTGTGCCTGCTTGAGCAGGAAGGTTGGACTAGATGATCTGTAGAGGTCCCTTCCAACCTTAAATATTCTGTGAATTCTGTGAATTCTGCGAATTCTGTGGTTATTGTGGGCAATAGAGGGAGGTTGTCACCAGCTGAATTCGGTTTTTACCCACTGATCTTCYGTACCCTGACAGCACAAGGGATTTGCTGTGACTTTATAGTAATTGGTTCCAAAAAAAAAGTTATTTTTGTAGGGTTTTCAGCCCCATCCAATTGTATTCTCTCTCCTGGAACTTCAGGGGCATTATTCTACTCCTTGTCTTTTGCTCATCTGACAGCTCTGTGTAGTTGGAAKATAGTACTATTCAGAGTGGAAGGAACCATAATTAAATTCCTGCATTTCTAGAGGAAAGAAAAAATAGCCCATTCTGGCAGTGAGGTGCAGGGGGTTGGCAGAACACGAGCACATTCAGTCAGTTCCCCAGCACAGCTGGAGGCAACTCCAGGCAATCCAAGCTTTCTGAGATGCATGAGCACTTCCCTTGCTCCACAGTAACTCTTCCTCCTACATTCCTATCTTTTTACCCCATTTGTCTTTCTCTACACAAGGAATGCCTGGATTCCTCTTTTTATTCCTTATTCCTTCAGTGTTGTTTGTTTTTAAAAGTTGCTTGTTTTTCCTTCCTTCTCTCCCCTAACTTATTCCCAGAGTCYCCCTCTGTGGCAAAATGATGCTATTCACAGTCCATCTGTCTGCTGAATTGCCTGGAGTCTTCTAGGGAGTCAAGACAAGCATTGTTTCCTGAGCTTTGTCCTTATGGACCAATGCCACAGCTAAAAATTGAGATGCCATCCCTGCTGYCTCTTTCTTTTCTCCCAAATTTAGGTAATATTTACTTAATCTCTGCTTTCTGATGGAAAATATTTTCCAGTAAAACGCCTGAGGAGTTCTTGTGCACACTTCTTGCTTTCTTCACATGGGGAACAGAGAACCTCTCTTTTTCTACTCATGGGCGCAAGTTGTACTGAAGTGTTCAACTTGTGGGTCAATTTCCTCCTTTCTTCCTCAGACTATATTCAATGRCCATATATTGTATAAGATTTGATTGTCTTTGCTTAAGGAAAAGCCTTTAGCTGACTAAAGGCAATCGTTTTCATTTCATATTTTATGTTCAATGCTGTGATCGTTCTTTCTTTTTTCTTTCCCTCACTTTCTATCCATCTCTCATTTCCATCAGGAGGCCTCTGACAATTGGAAGTACAAGGAGTTTTTACTACCTTGTTCTTTGACTGATCTCACGCATGTTTTTCTGCTGTTCTCTGGAAATCCACACCATATCACATTTGTCTTATTCTTATTGCTATTACCTTTAACATTTGCAATTCTTATAAAGGTTTAAAAAGTAATCTCTGCTGCTTTGCMTATTGTTGGCTTTGCCAGGGACTTGGTAATGTTCAAGTTTTGACATTCAATTGTGACACTGAGCCTTGGATTTAGTCTTGGATTCATAAAACAGCAGCCTGCACAAATGTGTGTTTTGTTTGCTTGTTTGGTATAGAGTTCCTGTATATGGGGCAACATGGGGTAAGTTGGCAATTAGATTGTCATAATAGCCTCTTATGTCCATCAATATCTATTTGAGCAGAACTAAGTATTGGTGTCATACTGGGAGAAAGCTGAATATTACTTGAATTGTTCTGGAACATGTAAAATCAGCTGTTAAGTAAGGTGAAGTTAATATGTTGCAGTATGTAAATACCAGCTATGCCAAATCAAGTCTTCACATAATGCTGTGTCTTATGGGAGATAAGAGACTGAATTTCCAGGCAACTTGAAGAAGGCAGCAAAAATGTGTTTTGTTACCTACACAGCTCTGCATATGAGAGTTGCAAAGAAAGGTGGCACTGGCTGAAATAAAAGCCTCTCGGTTTCCAAAATATACTTGAATTTGTTCTCTCGTTACTTGCTGATATCACAACTGATTGTGATAACTAATATTAACYGAAAGAAACATTTCTATATCTGTAAATCTGAATCCTATCATAGAGAACAGTTAAATGCAGAAAATTAAGGAATAAGCTTACTAGAGTACCTTTGCTTGTTAGATTTTCTAATGCATCCACTTTACATCTCTGATAATATTTTTTTTTTTTACCAAAGAGTGTCTATAGGTAGATTCGATGACCACTTCCTCAGYTTTCTTGAGGCAAATTAGTCTAAAGGTACTTCGGCCAGCTTCGAGTTTTCACATGTTCTAGAACCTGCAGAATACCCAGCAGCATTTTAAATTCAAGTCAGATAAAGCTTATATTAGCCTGGTGTTTCAGAGAGATGTTGGATTACTCTCAGATACAGGATTCAGGTTAAAGGTAACATTTCTATCACAGCAAGCTATATTGCTGTGGGATGAAGCAGACCATGTTTAAAACTGTCCTCTAAGCCTGATGACACTTTCTGGAGATGMTCCTCTCAACCAGAAGGCTGCCCTGCGGCCACATCACACACAGTGGGCATCATCTCAGAGCACCTGCTGAGCCTCCTCTTAATAGCTAGGTTGAGATATGTACAAGGGATCTCAGTAGTGAGTGGTTGTGCCGGGATAATCAGCAAGCCTCAGGGTAGATCTGAGGTTCACTCATCCTGCTCCACTGTTCTGCCCTGAAATGAAGGGCAGACAACGATGCTGATTCGGGTTGTGCAAGGATGCGGAGTCACACAGGGACACTGACTGGAACAGATTTTCTCCCCATGTGCACCATGAATCATGTCAGCTTGTACTACTGGTTGTATATGCAGGGTGAGGGAAGACAGAGGAGGTAAGAAACAAGCGGTAGTGTAGCAGTATGAATAATCCCTTGTTACTGTTATTGACAATCCTAACATCAAGTGAAATATGGCTGATGCCTTAATGATAAGGAACTGTTAGGGGCCAGTTGTTTTCTTCCTGCACCTTACTTGCCTGGCACTCATGTTCTGTTCTGAATTCCTGTTCTGAATCACCCATTTACGGGTTTTTGACTGTCTGAACCTTGCTCACAAATTAGAATCAAATCCCTTTTTTTTTTTTTTTTTTTTTTTTTTAATTTTTTTTTCAAGTCTCCTCTGAGCCAAAAATAATGAATGTCATCTTATGTGGTCTGTTTTCCTGGCATTTTAACAGAAGAACAGAAAGAATAGAAAACTGAGAACAATCTCTTCATGAGTACTTACTGTGTAAGTATCTCTATAGATTAGCTTGTTCTGTCAGTAAATATACTAAGTGAAGATACTAGGGTTCCTACTAAGCCTACTCCTTCACTTTCTAGTAAGTCTTCTTTGCGATTGGATTTAGTTTTTAGATTTAAAGTAATGACTGGCTCAAAGACTGATAGCTGTTTTCTTCAGAATACTATTTGAGATTCCAGAACGTAATGTATATATCTTCTCTCTTAATTTTAGACCTGAAAGATTTGAGGTATCCAAATAATATTACAATCCTTGCCCAAACATTGCACCTATCATCTATTCCTTTGAACTTTATGTCTCATAGCAGAGCTGGGATGTAATGTCTCATTTCACTGGAAAGTGCTGCAATATTATCAAGAACATAAGTTTATGATTAAGAAAATAAATTCAGTGTTAAATCTGAATTTCTTGGCTTAAGTGGTTTAAGACATGCACAGAAATTCTGTTTGATTCAGAAAGAAATTTTTCATTGATCTAAATTAATGACCAAGAGAACTAATTTTCAGAGAAGAGAACAGGGTTATAYTAGTACGAGACCTCTCAAAATGGGTGGCAAATATTATTTCAACTTGACGCTGTGCACATGAAGCTGAATTCCAGATCCTTTCTATAGGATCTGGAATTTGAATGTACATTCAAAGCCATTGGATACTGATGCACTGTCACTGTAATCGATTTTCTGGGCTAGGTGCTAAAAAATCAAACCTCCACAGAGTAAGACCTACTCAGAAACTCTCTGGAAACCTCTACGACTCATGGTTAATAGCAGAGAAGCTGGACGTTACAGGTTTCTTTTGTTGAACACAGACCTCTCCCAAGACAATGCCAAATCCTGGTTACTCTGAACCATCTTGCCCAAAGATGGCTTGGCCAAAGCCAAAGATGGCTTGGCCAAAGTTAGGCTTTTCTATGAGCAAAGATTGCCAATAGCAAGTACAGCTGAAGTTTTCTTCTTCTGGCCTCCTGTCCTTTAACAATCTGCGAGAGCATACACTAACTCAATTATTTGTGGCCTGGGGCTGATTTAATTCAATTCCACAATGGCAGAGAACCAAGTCTTAGAGACCAGTGAACTATTATTCCCACTGAAAAAATACCCTTGTGTGGTATTATCTGAAGAGGGAGAGGACCTGATTTTTGTGCTTTTTAGCAAAGAGTCTGGTATGACTTTGGTCTGGATTCAGTCAATCAGTGATTTTGGAAAACTGCAGTTGTTGTTGCTAGTTGAAACTTATGATGTTGTAATGTAAGTGGCAATTAGTTTTACATACAGGATTTTAAATCTGATTTTCTCACTTCTAAGGATCTATGTAGGTTGTCTCAGGGCAAAAAGGATCTCTTCCTGAGCTCAGCATATACATARTATTGATTGTGGAAAAATCCTAGCAGCTGTAAAAATTGAATGGATTTTGCATACCATATGATCTAGGTGTGGGAGAAATTTTCTACTAAATGTGAGTGGAATTATATTAGGAAAAAATAACACTGAACATGTTAACAGCAATAAGGCTACAATTGATTATTACAGCATGTTTCCTTTTAAATAGGAAGTGGTAAGGGAGAAGYGAAACAAACCAAAAGAAACATATCTAAACTATTAAATGTTTGTCAGAGTAGTCAAATGCAAGCAAATTGGTGGATGGTCAAAAATTCAGATGTTTATGAATCATTAAATTCAAAATTACAGTCACACCCATACAAATGTTTTGTAATCRAATTAAATGAAAATAAGTGTCACTATTTAGCCATTTAAAAGTATTTGTACTCCTGTTTTTTTTCCTTCATATTTCAGTGATATCTTTTGGATTGTTTCTTGATGCTGTTTATTTGAAGGTGAAAAATGATGCATTCTGAAATAACAGAAGCTGTTAGTCTTGAAGGCTACTTAAGGAGAAAATGAAAGGTGTATGTGAGTRTATGGTAGGGCTGCCTAAGGCCAGTCTGTTATGCATGAGGCTCTCAGTTCAACAAYTGGACAATCTAAACACAATCTTAGATCTATCTGATCAAAAAAGCATTTAAGTATGTATTCAACTGCCTTTGATTTCATGTATGGAACTGGATGTTTTGCCAAGCAGATGCAGACTGAAGGAGAGCAGGATTTGTTCCAGCATTCATTGAGGTCATTGCTAATTCTCCTATGGACTTTGGGTGCAGGATYTGGTTCTAAAAATATGTGCTACTAAGGTCATGAGCTCATTTATGATCCTTATTTGGAGGTGAAGATGGGAAGAAGGGGAGTTTTTATTTTTGATGTTGTTACTTAAGCAAAATATTTCTCTAAGAAGTTTTTAATCTTTTTTTCTACACCAGATCTTAAACCAAAGGTTAACCCTCAACTTAGAAACACTGTATTAAAGGCTGATAAATTTGAGCTTCTCCATGAGCTGCTTTACATTTTCCTTTTGCATGGTATTTTGAGAACATTCTGAATTATTCAGTATCTTGTGCATGGTCATATGAATGAACGAACATGAATGGCAACATGAATGACCAACATGAATGGCATAGTAGGTGCAAAAGGAGTGTAGTAGAACTTGTTATATACCGGTGAAATGTAAATCAAATGTTAATGACTTCCTCTAAGAGACAATGTGTTTAATTTGTGAAGTATTCTCAACATTGCAACTAGATGATAATAATAAAAACTTCAGAAATTTTAGATTCTTCTCACTGAATTTGGTGAGTTAGTGATTATGTGGTTTGACCCTCATATGGTACATCAATCATGGCAATGTTCCTTCACTTTGCGTCCAAGTAAAACCACTACTTCCCACGCAACATGTCATTACCATCACAATAGGATCTGCTTGGTAATAGCATTTGGAATGGATCCTTAACTTTAAAGCACTGTTTGAAATCAAAGCTTCCTTCCTGTTGCAACTTAGCTTTAAAACAGACTTCTAGTGATCCTGGCAAATATAATGCTCTTTTTCTTTACCCCCTTCAATTCTGATTCCATTGCTCTTTTTGGCAATTTTTTTTTTTTTATGGTAAACCAGAAAAGAGATTTTCCAGATCTTGAGGTAATATTCTAATTTCATAGGGAGAAAGGGGAAAAAAGAATTTTCCAATTGACGTTTGCCTGCATGATTTTGTAACCTCCATAGCTTGTTCTTTAATTGGAACCATCCAACAAACTACAGCAATCTCCAACGACTGTTCAAATGACTAACTCAAATAAGAATTAATCCATGAAATGGTATTTTTACAAAGTAGTATTATAAAGATTTGACAGCAGTAAGCCGAAGAAAGAGAAAAATTCAGAAACAATACATTAACTCCACCTATTTTAGTAAACACTAGCAAATGTATTCACTTACAGTCGCTGTTGTTTGCCAACAAATTGGGCAAGGATTCCATTTCTTCCCCTTGATTTTAAATATTAAGTCACTAATTGCTGAGATTTGTTCCCTCTTGCATATTTGAAGACTAACGTTGCAAAAGAAGATTGTTTGCTCTCTTATGTTTTGATCCTTTAGTATACATTGCTGCTGTTTTTTGGCTATTATCTGACCAAGCATATTAAAAGCGCACCCATCACTGCGTTACGTGGGAGGTCCACATAACATAATGGAAATAGTTATATTTCTTCATTAAAAAGGATAAATATTTCCTTCTTTTCTCATGTGACAGCTGTTCCCCTAAGAAGGATAAAATCCCCACTGGGCTTTTGGGACAACCTAGCTGGAGGGAATCATTCAGTTGTTAGGAGAGAGAGGGCCTGCCCAAAGACACGCAAGTTGTGTCATGTTTCTAAGCTGTGGCAGCCCAATTTCCAGCTGGCAGGGACTCCGCAGGTCAGGACCCTCTTTTGAGAATATCCAGCCTCTACTTGTTCACACAGAACTTCCCCACCACTTTCCTCTGCCACAGTGGAGCAGAGGAGGGAGAGACRGCTTAGGACAGTAGAAGCCACTGTTAATTTTCACAGATACGTATTAGAACTGTAAAATCAGCTTATAAGTGGAATGTGACTCAGTCTAATAAGCTGGCACTGGCCTGCCCTTGCCACTTAGCGATTAATGAATTTTAATGCTGGTTTTCTTCTCTCAGTGTCCTTCCCAGAGACACCCAGATTAGTGCATGTTACAGTAGACTAATGAGGGTAATGAAAGCACAGACTGCCATATTTAGGTGGACAATTGAGAAAGATGTGTGTCATGACAAGATATACTTGAGTCCCAAAGAAATTATTTTTGGTGCAGTTCTCCACCATGTGATTCAGCGCACAAAACTGTTGTTGTTATTGTTGTATTAAGAGCTATATACATTGCTCTTTGATTGCTCTGTAAATATACTTGTGTTATTGGCTCTATGCTAAGGGAGCATTTTTGAATATGTCTTCCTGATCAGTRTATGTCCTGTATCTGGACAAAACATGACAAAAATAAAGAAGTGGGAAGAAGGCAACAGCACCAGCTTCAGAAATGACTTCTTGTCATTCCTGTCAGCTTTACTGACTTTCTATAGTGTAGTAAGCAAGCACTGTCTGCAACCAACCGATGCCAAATAGAGTTAGTAGTATCCTTGAATTTGTCTAGCTAGAATTCTTTCATTCTAATAATCAGGAAATGTATAGCATTCCTCTTTATTACCTTAAATGACTCAAATCCTTTGAAGTAGTTATTCTTCTAATGAAGAAGCAAAAAAGGCTTCAAAGGTCTTTGTTAGCCATGAATGCTATCTTTCCCATGACAGAATATGTTTCTGCAGGCTCAGAGTAGGAGAAATAATGGTTTCAGGAGGCCTGAAGAGCTTCAAGAAGAAAATGCTATGTCTGTAAAGCCATCGTGGTGTGTAGTGTCTGGGAAAAGGGAATGTGCTCTTAAGGCCATGAATCTGCCCATTAGCTGAACTCCTGACTACCAAGCTAGGAGTGCACTGCAGCTGGAGAAGGTGCTAATTCAGCAGTTTGGGGACAGGGACTATTGCTAGCAAGCTCTGGGGAAAAGAAAGTATCGCCTATGGGATTGTTTAGGTTTTCCTAATCCATTTCCAGAATGTTTTTCTCCTCTTCCAGTACATTTCTCTTTATTTAAACCCATTCATTTGACTTACTGCTTGTAAGATGGGAAGCATGGCTCATTGAGCACCTTAGCAATATAATTCAATTGCCAGACTGCAGGGCTCAAGCTGCTGGTGGTTGTGCTCTTTTTTTGAACCTTAGGATATTCTGTTGCAACTGCTGCAGTGCTTGCCCTGCACTGTCTAGAAGAAGGGTGAGTGTTGTGAAAAGTCAACAGAGTAGACTGACTTGTGGTAGTGCTTGCTCTTGCTGGTTGCTWTTGGTTTGTTGTTGTTGATGATGATGCTTTTTATGAAAGCTGTTTTGCGCAGATGGATAGGCATTAACTGGCCTGAAAAAGGGAGTGAGCGTTAAGGTGATATCTCCTGATTGGCCAGCAACAGAGAAGGGGTAATGGGTACAAACTGAAACAGGAAGAMAGGAAGTTCCMTCTCCATGTGAGCAAGAACTTCTTCACTGTGAGGGTGACAGAGYCCTGGAACAGACTGCCTAGGGAGGTTGTGAAGTCTCTTTCTTTGGAGATCTTCAAAACCTGCATGGATGCCACCATGCTCTAGGTGTCCCTGCTGGAGCGGGGGGGTTGGACTAGATGATCTCTAGAGGTCCTTTCCAACCTCAAGCATTCTGGGATTTTGGACACAGGCTGCTTGAAGAATCAGTTGTAGAACAATCCTGCAAGACTGAATGACTGGTCAATCAAGTGTCAAATTCATTTCTATGTGGGTAGAAGTGAAGTGATACACAGTTATGTGTATGAGGAATAATTCTAACTTCACATCTACTTAAGGACACCCTTGTAAGAGGGTACTAAGCTAGTAAGACCTTTGGTATAACCTTATACATCTTCTCTTGTACAGTTGTTGTCTTGTTCCTAGCATATGCTCTCCTTCTATACTGTGTAAGCTGYGGGCATGTTCACTGATATATATGGCTTTCCCTCAGCCTATAAAGAATGTGCCAGGCTTCAGTGGGACTTCACAGCAAATAGAAGAATTCAAACAAATTAATCTCTGTACTTGGTCTCTTTGCGAAACATATCTGTGGGAGAGAGAGTGTGTGGAGGATTTCCCATGTCATGAGTGTCAGCATCTGTCTCAGAGCATTTATACAATTCTTCACYTAAGGGGTGGGTGAAGGAGAGGGGAGAACTTGGTGGTTAATGCTCAGTGAAGTCTTAAGGCCCATGTCTTGCCCTTTGGTGTTTCTTTTTTGAAAGCCAAAGCATCATGCGTGCAGAAGCTGGATGCTGGTAGATCCAGATCTCTATGAACAAGCAAGCAGAGCAAGCTACCTTCAGCCCAGAAGCAATTTGTTCTCTTGGTTTTGCAGACTTATAAGCTCTGCTTGAGAATATATTAGCTAAGGCAGAGTACCATTTACACTGGCTCGTTTTGGGCGGTCTGTGCTTCTCTTTGCTTATGTTTTAGGAATCTAAGTTTAGTCTGGGTTCAGAAATTTGAGCTAGACTCTCCACTCCTTTTAAGAGCGCTCCGAACATTTCCAATGTCCAGTCTTGAGTGTCATTTCCTTTCTCTAGAGAATGTGGGGGTTTTTGTTGTTGTTGTTGTTTTCTTTTTTTTTCCTCTCCTCCCTAGTTTTTCTCTTGACTTAAGAAGAGCATCAATGTAGCAGGCCACTAAGGTGAAGTTCTCTCTTTTGTATGTTTTTTTTGTTTGTTTGTTTTGCTTTTTAGAAATAAAATATAAGTATGTAGCATTCTTAGCAGCAGTAATTAATCCTACGAAGTAGAATGTCATATGATTTATTGGGGCAGGAAGTGCTGCACAGCTAAGCACGGGAGAGAAATTTCCAGCCACTTTGCTGTAGTTTGCTCCAATGGCTTACAACCATTACTGGGATATGCTAAACTGTTTCACAGTTCTCCTACGTTGTTTTACCTTTTTTTAAATTATTATTATTATTTTAAGCTCACCTACTCTTTCTTTTCTTTTTGGTATATGGCAAACATGAATAATTTAGTGTTTAAAGTAATAACTGTTGCTGTGTAATATGAACTGTCATTGATGCCACCTCAAAATAGATGTAACAGATAACCAATTTGCATCTGATGTATATGAACAAAAGAAAATTGATGACAAGTGGAAATGTGTTTCTAATTGTAGTGAGAGTTTGAGCTGGCTTCAAGTTCTACTGTTTATGCAACATAAATTATCAAAGAGGTTAAAGCATTGGCAGTGGCTGAGCTTTCTATCATGAGATGAAAATGTAGCTATAGCATACATCAAGTTGAATAATAATTTTAGCCTGCCTGCACACACATACCTCTTGAGATCAAAATCTACATTAGATTTTGACCCTAGAAACTTAYTTTAGATATGGTTGACGAGTTCATTGGGTTAAGTGGTGTTTGAAGTGCACATTCCTCTTGGCTAATTTCTACATCTCCTAGGCAGTGCTCTGCCACCCAAGCTACACCAATACATGCATTCATGGGACTGACCTGGACATATGGATCACTGAAAATTTTGAAGTTATAAGTCATTCTCCCCCATTTAGGTCATTTTTTTGGATATAGTAGAAGATAAGGCGCAAAAACTAATGTGCAGCATTTCACAAGGCAATAAAAACCTGGATGCGTTTATTCTGGGTCATGTTCTATGGCAGCAAGAAAACCCTGGTACTAAGCTGCATGCATAGTTAAAGACAATTCTAAGCAAYTTGGCAAGCTATAAAAATGTTTCATTTGGTGAAGGAAAGTTTTGTAGGTAGTGTGTATGTGTATGTGGGGATCTGTTCTTCAGAGCTTCAGTGAGCATTTGATGTGACCTCGAGGAACGGTTCTATTATCCTTTCTGAAGTCAGAGATKTTAATGTTTATCTTACAGGGATGTTGTGAGGTCTTACTATTTTTTTGCAGAATCCTTTTCTGTTTGGGGCAGAGAACAGTTGAAGTATGAAGCTGATTGTTTCTGAGACATGTAGCCTTTGCCCCAGGTCATGAATTCAATCCTTCAGAGGCTTTGAGAGGTCAAAATCTGTTTGATAGATGAAGCAATAAAAACAATTTGCTTAAAGGTTTTTCATTGTTGAATATGAAACAATTGAATTTTAAAAGGTTACCTTTAATTAAGGTCTACTAAATCCTTTTGCTCTTGGCATTACTTTGTGCATATATTTGAATGATTTCTAAGTTATACTTATTTATTGTATTCTAAAGATTGCAACTTTTTGTTACTCCTTTTTGAGCTGATGCTGAAAAAATAATTATAATTTAACAAACACAGCTGAACTTCCTAGGCTAGTTCAGCTTCCTATTCAAGATCTGTGCAGAGCTGATAGCTCACTATTGTTCTGTAATGGATTAGCAGAAGCATATATATTTTTTAGTTATTGTAAGATATATTGAAGATTGGCAGTGAAGAAATAGATGACTGAATTTTGCTATTAATGTCAGCAACTGAGGTTTAGAATAGCAGCTATAATGCAAAGTAGAAGTCCCAATAGGAACCATATCTAGTAAACAAAAAGCCTTGGTGTCCTTATTTAAATACTAGTATGCATACCATCATACAGAGACCCATTTTGTCTGCTTGTTTTGGGAGATTTGGGGCTTGTGGMTTCTGTCCAGGATGGCCAACAAGCTTGCAGGAACAAGCATCTTTTTATTATTATTTTGTAGGACACTTCAGGATAAGCAGTGCAGAGCTCACTGTACCATTCAGTTTCACCCAGGCTGATCTTGCTGTGCATAATGGTGATGTATTTCTGTTTATGCTGAATCTGACTAAACCCTTTGCATTTGAAGGGACCACCTTATCCATTCATTGTTATACTGAATGCTTCTTAGCCTTCTCCATGAGTCATAGGTAACACCTAAGTAGTCAGTTTCTTATTCTTGCACATTTTTAAGTGATGATAATAGAATTTAAAAAAAAAAACAAAAAAGGAAAGAAAAGAAAAAAACTGCTGTAATGAATGCTGTTATGCTGCTTTGTTGTTTTATATATTATTTGGTGATATCAAGATCATAATCAAAAACATAGTTTGCCTTGTGTGAGCTGTTTTAATGAGAGGGAGCCATTGAGAAAGCACGGCAAACTTGAAGAACAATGAAAACAGTTTTAGAGTTACTATCTGGATGTGAATGGATTCCTTCTGAAATTGTGGATTTGTTTGTACGTCTGACAGKGCAAACATGTACTTTGTGCAAATCAGTACATCACTGAGTCTGAAATCTCCATTTGGACAATGGAGGTGACTTTGCCCGCCATGGTGATTTTGTTYTCAGCTTTGCTCCATTTTTGCTTTATTTCTAGCCTCTTGTGGGTAGAATCTTTCTTTTGCTGTGTGAACCTGCACAGAGAGATCCTGATGAGGACTGAGACCTCTGTATGTTAATGCAGTATGAAAAGTAAACACTAATTATTTAGTTCTCCTTCATGCCCCTTMAAAATATAATTTGAATCATGTCTTTGTACTTTAGTGATCCTTTTGTTTAATGGGTTTTAGGGGATTTTAAAAGGCTAAGTAATGTAGCAGAGTTTTGTCTTCTGGAATTTAGTTTGGTTTTCTCTGCTGTGTTTTTTTAAATTTTAGTCTCAAGGGAGCTCGTCAAGACAAGGTGGGAGAAGGAAGTTGTTATTCATACTTAGGTACAAGACCTTTGGGATGCTATCTAAGACCTGAATTCAATGGGAAAACTCCCTCTATTTTCATGCAGTGAGGTTTTTATTCTTCTTTCTGGTCTTGCAGAAGATTTGCTGGGAGAAAAGRAAAAAAAAARRAAAAAAAAAACACTTTGTTTTGCTTAAATATTTCAATGGTGCCTCTCTCAATCCAGCAACACTCAAAACCATAATCTGTCAGTTTGGTACTAGTCTGAGCAAATGCTCAGAAAAGAATCAAACTTTTGACCTTCCAGTTCAGCTATAACAGGGGAAGCCATTTAAAATACCATTAAGGAAGGAAAGAAAAAAATCTCGGATGTATCACAAATGTTTTTTTTTTTTTGTTAATTTATAACAGTAAAAGGCCACTATAATTTTACTTTTTAAATATTTTTTTTCTTCTTCCAAAAGCATTTAGTAAGAACATGTGCAGTTTTGGCTGCATGTTGAGAAGATAATTCAGTGAGATGAATTATTGTTATGTTTTGTAGTGAGATCACTGCTCATAAGCCAGGGGATTAATATGTATTACCTAGCCAAAATCAAGCTTTTATGTGTGGTATTTCCTTGCTGTAAGGGAGGAAGAAAAGGGAACCCCTGCCTGTGGCATTTCCAGAGCACTTTGATTTTCATGCTGCAGCAGGCAGCARCAAGAGCTATGAGAACTATTGGCCACATTTAACTAAAAGCCATCAAATTCTTCCCATCTATGTTCTTCACAACAACTGTGGTAAAAATGACTCCTGAAATGCAGCCCCAGAGAATACAAAGATCATCTGAACATCTCTCCCATTGTCTTCTCAGCTTATAGCATAACCCAAGGGATCCCCTCTCTCTATCCTGCCCTTGACACTTAATATAGCCAAGACATAAACAGAGATCTTCATAGGATGTAGAAAGATGTCAACATGTCTTTTGGCTAAGACTAGGTGCGTCATCATCAGAATATCTAATATGACCTCTTTCTAGGGTTTTATCTTGTTCTGGCAAGGAGTTAGCCTGGAACATCAGGATGTTTTTTTCCTATCTTATTGCTCTGGTGAGCCTCTCTGAGTCAGCAGGAAGAGCGTTAATATACCTTGAAAGTCATTCCTTTTTTGAATGATCACAAACCAGTTTAATGTATACAAATACACTGTAGGTAAAAGACCATCCTTCCTAATTTCCTTCTTTCTACAACCAGACACTGGTGTTTGACATTTCCCGTTGAAAACTGCTTAAGTATTTACGTTTCAAGTAACATTTTTAGGGAACTAGTAAGGCATATTAAGGACTTCTTTCTATAATTTTRTGAGCCTTCCCTAAGAATTTAACCATCGTTTTTACCGAATATTGTTGGACAATTATTGTTGGGACAGTTTACATCTGAACCTTAGTGAGGGTGCTTATTTGTGCCTATTAAACATGATGCAGATCTTGGAAAATGAAGCTGATATACTCACAATGTAAGATCAATTAGCTATCTAAAGGCAAACACCGAAAAGCACCAGTCATGCATACCTTTAATGCCTATTTAATATATATAGTTTTGGTATTAATAAGATAAACAGCTGTTATAAACTATTAGAGAAGATAATTTCATGTTAAAAAGGAAGAGAAGGGGAAAAAACTTCATTTATGTAGGTAAGTAAGAGCTAAATTCAGCTCTAAATTCAGATTCAAGCTAGGAGAAGAACAGAGGGAAGCTAGAATGTTTTCATGCATGTCAGGCTTTTAGGCTAAGGTCTCCTACACTTGCTTTATTTGAGTACTAAATAACTCTGTATTTTATAAATTAAGTAGGTGGACATGATGATAAGAAATTATTAACTGGCAGTTGGCAGCTATGCTTAAAGATGATGGAGAAGTACAGTCAATATAGCTCTCCTGTCGGATTTCACAACTCAGGCATGTAGGTGTGCACGTGGACAAAAGTAATCATTAGGTAGAAAAGTAGTAAGAGAATATATAATGGCATAAAATGTGTCAGCTGTTTAATTTGCTTCTAATTCCTTTTTATTCTCTGGGTTATGAAGTAAAATCATGCCCACCCTTTGAGAAGTTTATGACCAGGGAATGACACGAGCAAAACCAAAGGAGCAGGAGCAAAGACTCAGTTATGATTTTGAGTGTGTGATCATTTATGTAATACTTAATGGGATAATTTGGGCTCACAAAATACAAGTAAAACTCTAACATAAAGGCAGCTTGAAGGTAGTGGGAGATGGTGCCCTTCATGCATCCCTACCCAGTTCCCCATGGCAGTTGCTCTGCAAGAGAAATATAAATGAGCATACAACAGTTTTTTTCCCCCTTTCTCTTGATTTTCTTCTCTTCAAGAGGAAAAACTAACAAGCAGTGGTAGGGAGAGAAAACAGAAAGGGAAAAAGAAGAGAAAAAAAGGGGAGGGTAGAAAAATAAAAGGGGTGAGAGGAGAGGATGATGCAGAATTATTATTCCATGGATATGGATTATTCCATGGATGTGTCTCTCTGTTTCTAGAGACTTCTAGGCTGAGAAAGGCTTGCTAGCCTTATATGTAAGCTGTAGTGTAGGTGTAGCTTTATGGTTTTCCTGAGTACTTGCAGAACACAGCATTCCTTGTTTTAATTTTTTACATTGTAGTTACTGCTGTACCACTTTCAGTTTTTGACCAAACAAACAAACAGAAAAAAAGTTTGTTTGATTCACATTGACTTGTTTTTCTTGCTGTCTTTTTTTTTTTTCACCAAATAGAGGGGGAGGAAAAAAAAGGAAAAGCAAAATATTTTGTTTTCTCAAGCCTTTAAAATCTCTTTAATTGAACACTGGTGATTTTCTAAACAAAGATGTCACTTTGAAATAAAAACAGATGCGTTCATTAAAAAAAGTTTAAGCTTTTCTGAAATTAAAAAATCCACAATAATATATTTACTACAGTTGCAGTAGATCTTGCCTAAGATTAAAGCGCCTTTGTTAGTGAAACATGTAGTAAGGCCATCCAAAACTGTGCTCTGCTTCTATCTGACTTACTTTCAACTCAAAGCTGATAGACCCTTCAAGGGGTTTCCTGTGCTCCTCCTTGGCTGCATTGGTCCATGTCCCAGGACTTCACTGCATTGGCCTCATTTCTGTTACAAGGGAATGTAGCAAGCAGTTCCTGCAGCAGCAGCCTCTTTGGAAAGCTTGATGGATCTAGGAAGATCAGTTGGAATTAGCTGGAGTTCAGGTATGGTGGTTCTGACCTTGGAAACATGGCAGCGCAATCTAGAGAGCTCATAAATGATGGGAATTACACCTCTCATTTCCTGTCTCTCTCTCAGTCTGCAGAAAGTCTACTCATGTAAATTACAATAACATCATGCCCGTGAAAAACAAAGCTTCTTTCAATATTAAAGGAAATGCAATAATAAAAGATCAAGATATAATTATGGGTTTCTTTTTCTTTTTTTAGGGTAAAAATGGTGTAAAATGGGAATGTAATGTTAATCCTGTTTCCTTTTCAAATTCAGCAAAAGCCAGTGAGTTTTACTGACATTGGGGTCTATTTATGTATTTTTCAGTCTTGAACCTCTTGGCTGTCCAAATGAAGTTTCAGGAGCCTTATTTTAAGTCCTTGTTTATTAATAACTTGGTCCTAATTTACAATATTATTGGATTGTTGTAGTCAGGAATTCAGTTGTTTTGATTAGGATGGACATGGGGATCAAAAAACAGCCTTAGGAGGGAAATTAGAGAGCTTGTTGTTTAAGCTCATAAACTGAAGGCTGGAGGGCTGGCATTATAATAGATCTCTGTAATTGCATAGCAGAGATGAATGCTAGGGTCAGAGAAGGGGTACTAAATCTAAAGGGTATTGCTGGCCCAGAAAGAAAAGGATATAACTAACTAAAATTAGGCTGAAAGATAGTCTGATGCTAAGAATATTCTCCTAATAACATTCTGGAATTGCCTTTCAATGGCAACAACAATACTCAGACCGAACCCTGAACAGGGATAAAGTCTGCTGAATTTTTGTATGGGATTATATAATCAACTTGCATTAGTAGAGGTCTGAATACAACAACCTTGGAGGCACTCTATTTGCTTGTGTTTAAAATATATAAATTTATATGTTTTGAAGTTTGAAAATGAGAAGCTTAGAGCATTTCTTTTCAGAAAAGGATATGGGGATGTATCTAAGAACTATATGAATGAGAAATAATACTGAAAGAAAGCATTATTTCTTCGAGTTTGTTCTTGGCATTAGGTGAAAGTAATAGATGGTATGACGTGTGCTGAAATGTTGGATTCTTGTGAGGTACCTCAAGATACCTCAACTGGTAAGCCACTGAAGGACGTATACTGCTAAATACAAAGGACATTTATGTTGCTTTCAGTACCTCCCTGTACTTTGTTCAAAAGTAGACTGCTGTTATGACACAATTTTTCAGATGTGTTGTAATCGAATGTGGTTTGTGGTTATAGCTTGAATTGCCTCCTTAGATGCAATGAAACAGTTTAAGTGTCAAAAATGCTGTTTCCAAATGAGGATTGGCTTCCTGTGCTTCTTGCCTTGAAATGTTCGGAGATGTAAGCTTTTTGTACCTCTTTGTTTCAGGCCATGAAGTTTTCTGGTCCACCAGGTCATTTAACATAGCATTTGCTTTTAGCTCTTAAGAAGTGTATTGTATTCCATTCCTTGCTCTCTATTCCATTACTACTGAATCAAACATTTGTGTTTCTTATGCAGTCATTTATTCCTGCTTTTGACAGGTAACTCATAATATGATACAGCAACTCTGTAAGTTTGCTGTACAAGAAGTTTGACTAGTGGGCCCAAGATTTCCTCTAATTTAGAGATGCACCATCAGCTTCATAGTGTTGCATCGTTTTATGTAGACTGTGAGATCTGTCCTGTAAAACTCCATGAATGTATGCTGAAAGTAAGATGATCCAAATTTAGAAGGTCTGCTGCAATTCTGCCAGTCCTGATCATGGAAAATTGTTGGACAGAAACATTTACAGGAATTTATTCCTGGGTCAGAGGAGAGTTTAGGTAATGTACAGATGTAGCTATGGAAACAATATCTGCATTTGTCTAGATGGTTGTGAGGAAGGTAAATAGTGAACAAACTGTACTGAATAAATGTACAAGCAGTGCTGAGACTAAAGTAAAACAAATTCACTAAGAAAAAGACACAGCACTAGAGGTTTACTGGCAGCTACACACTTGTTTCTGTTCAAAGTGTATGCAGTGAATATAAACTTAGCCAAGGGCTGGGTTGCACATCTGCCTTGACCTTAATGCTACAGACTCCAATATAAACGTTAAAAAAGGTCCATTTCGTGTCTTCCAGCGTAGCACACAAAGTCCATTGCTCTCTGGAGTGATTTTTAGTAAGTACAAGTTCTCTTGCTTGCTGCACTTTCAGTTTTCCCTGGCTCAGCTCTGACGTGGCAGCTAGTAGGGCTTTTATATGTGTGAGCTTAGATGAATGTAGCTGGATTTAAAGCTTTCAGGTGGCTCCTCTTTCTCTATTAATCTTCAATATATTCACTCTGTCTCTTGCTCCCTTCCTAGCCCCTTCTTTTGGTGTGATTGTCTTTAATGGTTGGTTATTTTTCCTTTCTCCTCAAACAGACACCTTCCAAACCTTGCCTAATGCTGCTAAGAGCTGAGCTTACTGAGAGGCATAGACAGGATGACAGTCAAGGGTGGATAGGCAATGAAAACTGAAAAGCAAGAGGGAAAACTGGTAACACAACTTTTAATTATTATTATTTTTTTTTAATCCCAGTTTAGCTTGGTTTAGATAAATTTCAGTGTTAAGTTTTTTGCCTTTTACTTTTTATTCCTGAACTGCTTTTTCCATCATTGTATATGCTGGCAGGCAAAGCTGGATGAATAGTATTATGTAAATAATTTGCTGAGCCTAACTTGAAAAGCTATTTCATCAAAATAGACCAACTTTTGGAGGCTTGAATTTAAGTGGATTTTGGAGAGGGTGTTCTTTTTTTTYCCACTGAAATAGAAAACTTGAAGTTCAACTCATTTAACAAAACCTATTCTGTTTGTGGTTGAAGCATTTTCTTTATGTTGGGCCTTGGTAAGAAAGCTGAGAAGTGCTGAAGCCCCGTAGCCCTTTTTATGCAACAGCTCAGTTGTCAAGGTGTTTGGCTCATGACAAGGCAGTTCTGGTACAAATCCCCTTTCTGTCTGAGAGATTTCAAAATCTATGTCTGCTTCCCATGAGGAACCCTAAGCTCCCAGGCTCTGTGCTTTCCTTTCGTGTTCTTGAAGCTGTTCACCAGCTGTAAAGTATCCAAATAACTTAAGAGATTCCTGCCCTCCACCCCCAAAATTTATTTACTTTAATAGTTGGGATACTTAGGTAGGAGGAGACATCACCTGAGCTGCTATGCCCAGTTTAAGACCTGCAAACTATTGGATTATAAGAAGGTTATAATCCTTTTTTTGTGTCATATAGAGAGCTATTCACAATAAATAAATAAATAAATAAATGGTACTAGAACAAAGTTATTTTGGGGCAAAAGAAAAAGGCATTAGAGTATCTTGTGTTGAATGTGTGAAAAGTTTCTCGCTGAAATTTCATGGAATTTCTGCAACATTAGTAATTTTTTTTGCCTATCTCTAATCCTTGAGAGAAAAGGAAACACCTCCTTGTGCTGTTCATCAGTCCGCATCCTGCATAAATGCAAAGAATTCTCTTTTTTCTTTAGATCTTCAAACTGGCCTATTAAAAGAACATTCTCCTATACGTAGTTATTCTGTAAAGAGAATTTCTTGGATGACAGAAAATAAATTTGTGAAGAGAAATATTTTATAGTTACCAAAAATGGGGGCTTAGTTACCTTCTGAAATTCCAAAAAAATCAGACTGACTATAGGATTTTTTACATGATGTGCTAGAGTTATTTTAAGATATGAGTAATTTCAATCTTCTTTAATAAAAGCTTTTGACATGGCACTTGAGGAAATCTGTATATAAGTGGGTTTACTGAATCACTTTTACTTTCTTGGCATTTATTGAAGGGGATGCAAATCTTGTTAACTGGCAGCTATAAATAGATGTCAGAAATGCACAGGCACAATTTAATTAACAAGTATTTTTTTTCTTTTTAGAAATCTCTTTAGAAGAAAATCAAATTGAATTCTGTGTATCTTCTCTGTGGTAATTTTAAACAAGGTTAACACAAAATCTTTGGGCAGAAGGTTGTATCAGTCTCGAAAAAGTTCCTTCTATTTGAATTATTGCCCTCCACTCAACAGCAAGAATAGTTCAGAAAAATATATTCATAATCTTCTAGCGAGAAGATTAAAGTTCTAGCGAGATATCACTGTTTCATGTCTACTTCCTTTTAATCTTAATCTTTGCCATAATGCAAGGGCTCCTCACAGTTTTCCACATGAAAATCAAACTCTTTGTGGGTTGCGAGCAACACTGAGTATTGGAAGACTCTGTTTAGCTGGTTTGTCTAAATTTACCACTTCAGTCTTGGTATTTAAACTACCTCTTGTCTGAGAATTTTGGTTTTAAAACTCAAGCATTCAGTGTACCTTTAAAAAACAGCACTATCAATTATTTTGTTAGAGTCAATAAGCACACATAGACCCCATTAGGTGATGCAAACACAAACCACTTTACCATGGAGAAACGTGTTTGTGATACTCTGCAGATGTGAGGCTTAAGTTGTTCTGCTTTCTTGGGTAACTTTATGTTCCTTTATTTTTTTTCTTTTCTTTTTTTTCCCTCTTCTTTCTTTTCTTTTCAAACTAAGACCTTGGGAGAGCTTGAGAGGCATTTTCATTTGCTTTTTTTTTTGTGTGTGTGTGTGTGTGTGTATGTATAATTCTGGCACCTGAACTTTTCCCTTCCTTTCAGTATTTCTTAACATGTCTAGCAAAGTACATTTTCTAGTACATATGATGCCATTCAAGACTGCAGTTGTTTTCCTGAAATGACTGAAAAAAAATGAGTAAATTGGCATTTTTATGTCATCCATTTTTTGTATTAGTGAATTTTTCTGGTGTGGGTTTTTCTTTTACAGAAAAAGTTTGTTACTGGAATTTGAGAGAAATGTGTGCAAAGRTATTGATTTCCTGGACAGCAATATCTTTTTAGTTTCTCTCATACACCCTGCTTGGTCTAGAAATCTCTCTCAGATCACTCCTCTCGCTTCAATTTAGTTCTCTACCTTAACAGGCACTTTGCTTCTGTTTGGATTTGTGTGCTGCTGCAAAATGGAGAAATAGAGATGTTTTGATAGTTTTATAGTCTGTTAACATAAAATACAAAGTATTATAATGGATTTTTGTCAAAACTAACATGGTTAAATGTTGATTTTTATAGGTATTCGCACACTGTAAATGATCTGGAGATTTTTAATGATTGTGACAAACAGTGGGAGAAAAAAAGCTAAGCAAAGTACTTTTTTTTCAATCATTGGCAAAAAACARTTCTACATGTGCAGTTTGGTTTTGGTGAGGCCTTTGGGGAAGATGTTCACCCRTTCCTAATGACAAAATATTCCTGCCAGCACCTTGGCTTGTGGGTTTTGATGTTTGTCAGCTGAAAACTGCTGCTCTTTCCCAAACTGTGGCAAGGGAGCAATATTTTGTGTGGGTGGTTACACAGAGTGCTAAGGAGCCATATAAATATTAATTTAGTAAGTGCTAAAGCACCCTCATGGTAGAAGCAGGTTAGTGACAATGAATACATCAATGTACTTCTGGTCTGTATGTGTTCCAGTAAAGGAAATCTTACAAATATTTAAATGTTCATTACATTTATCGACGTGTTCAGACTTTGTGGCAATGGCTGCAGATCAGTACACATGGCTKGGTATTGTGCTGGCTTCTTCATGAAGCATTTTTGGGACTAGGAGTATTTACCAACGGCCTTATCTAATCCTCGCTGAAGGATATGTAAAGACTCCCACTGATCTTAATGAGATTCATCCAAGGAATTGCTGGAATGTGATTTTGAAGTATTTTTCTCCTTAGAATACCTATTATGCTAAAAGTAACAGAAAAATGAAGTTGCTGAGGCAGAAAGGAGGACCCTCCTCACCTTGATGACAAAGCTCAACAGGCCTTTCAAAATGCTTTTAGAAAGTTGTCTTTTTTTGTTTTGGTTTTTGTTTCCTTTTTTCTTTAAGCAGGCATAGAACAGAAACCAAGTAGTCACGATGTGAACCAAAAAAATGCTCTCTTGACTCTGGAAATGATTTGATTGTCTAACAAAGAATAAATTAATTGGTCTTCATCATGCTAAAAAGCTACAAGCAGAAGAAACCAGGTTGCCATAGAAATATTGGGGTGATTTTCCAGGTTCCATTTGTATGTAATGTCAAAGGGGCTACACAGTGAAGTGTTTGCCTAAGCTCCAAGCTAAATATTGAGACACATAAATTTACCTTAAAAGAAGTACGGGAGCGTTTCCACCATAATAACCCAATGACAAACAGCAGTGAATTTGTCCTCCTGTGTTTCTCGGTCTGGAATGAATGGGGAAGGAGGCTCAGTACAGGCATGGAACCTACTGGCCTGCAAAAAAGGTTTTGTGGTACTGATTGCCTGCTGTGGAAGGCAGGCTATCAAGCTCAGTAGACCATTGGTCTCATCTAATACAGGAGCTCTTTTGCTCCTAAAGAGCAAAAAAAGGAGCCTGAAGGAAATAGAGCTTGGGAGATCTAGGCAAAACTGTGAACAGGGGCTGGTACTCTGGAGAAATTCTTCTATCACATAAATTTAGCTTTAGGCTTGAAAGTATCTCTTAAGTTTTCTTTTTCATACCCCCGCCCCCCTTTCACTTCTCCACTACACCTGCTCATTACTGATTATACCTTTTCTTTTGTCCTTTTAAATAAACTTTTTATTAGTAATTCACTATTGCTAAGAGTAGAACTTTAACATGCATTTAAATACAGCCTTGACAGGTCACATGTAAATCAGACACAGCTGCCTCCAAAATTCTTGCCGCCTTGATTTCCAGTAAGTACATCATCTACAAGAAATACTGTGTTCCCATATTGTGCTCCAGAGAGTAGTAAGAAAGTGTTTCTAGTTACTTGTATTACTGCCAATAGCTCTATGGGCTTTTTTTTTYCCCCTTTTTTTCCCCCAAACATCTTCCATTCATCTAAATAAATACTAAGAAGCTGTGCACACTTTACTCCAGTTTACCAGCATTCCCAGTGTTTAAGAAGGTTTTCAGTCTTTCTGCATGTACATATATTTATATCTCTCTAACTATGTATCTATTCTTTGTCTCTCTTTATGTTTGCCTGTAGAGATTTTAGAACCCTGATCAGTCACACACTCCAGAGTCTTATTGGTGACAAGCTGAGATGATGCAGGTTGTAGAGCTCCTGGTAGACTTGTTTCTGTTTCTATTATTTAATAACTACTTTTTTTAAAAAGCAAATAGACAATTTAATATGAGTGGTCTTTTATTTTTTTTTCTGATTAATAAGTTACCCTCGTCTCTGTCACAGGCTTTCTTGACTTCAGCTGCAACATGGTTCCAGAATATTTTTTAAATGTCCTGCATCTTTGAAAAATTGGGATTTAATTTATATATTTGTTCTATATAGCATTACCAAGTCTGTTACTTATATGATACTAATTGCAAGGTCATCTTGTCCTTTTTCTGGCCTCAGGACAGTAGAACACTTAAGCACATCCTTAGGCAAGTAAGTGCTCCTATTGTCTCTGACAATGCTTTTTTGCCTGCCTGTAAAAAAAGGTATCTGCTTCCTAAATAAAATCTAGTTTATTTGGCAGATTCAGTGAGGTGCTGCCTTCTCCTTCTGAATACAGTATCTCTTAATTTTGAAGACTCTCTGCCATGCTTTGCAGAAAGTTAGAGGAAATACCTTCTCATGTAAAAATTCCTTGTGGTCTCACCCGTCTGAGAATGCAAAGAGGTGAGTGAGTCAAATGGGGCAGAAATCAGTCAGTAGCTTTGGGGGGACACGACTTTCTCCTCCTCCATCCCCAGTAGCAAGCACTGTTTCATCAGCTGCTCACTTCTCTTCCAATATGAAATCCACCAACTTCTGCTCAAGTGGTGGAATGTGTCTTCTTAGCTCTCCCATGGAAACTTTTCCTCCCCAGGATAATGTTGGCATTATGCTGAGGGTGAGGCATACTGTGCAATTACAGATGTGTGGGATTCACCTGTGAATTCCAGTTTTGGTGTCACAGTTTTCCCCTCAGCTTACTCATATGTTGCAGTCAGTCCTACGTAAGAGGTTTTAAAATGGAAGAAAAATTCCCATATCTATTATTCTTCACCCTTTCTCATGCCATTTTGGGCAATGGCTGCTGTTCTCCAGACTGTGGGGGTGGAAAAGCAGAACAGGAAAGCAGTTCCTGTTCTCTGACTTCTCCTGATTTTTCATTGAGAAACATGAGGATGAAGAAGGAAAAAAAAACAGAAAAGAAAGAAGGTTGTCACACAATATCGTATGATTGATTAGTAAAAAAAAAAATAGTCCAACAGCTGCTGTATCACTTAAGTACTATTGTTTTTACTAAACATTTTGTACTTCAAAGATTTTTATGCAGTGTCTCTATCCTCTCTCCTAAAATGATAGAGCATGAACCAAATCCATTCTCAATGAAGGTAGATGAAAAAATAACATTTGCATTTATAGCCTATCTATTTTTAGGAACTCTCATTAGTTTATGGACCTTAATACAGTTTTATAGGCTTGCAAGCTAAACATTGCTAGCTACATTATTTTCCAGATAAACAGAGACATGGAAGGGTGCATGCTATYATTTATAAATGCAAGTGTGGGATATCCACTGGATGCCTGGCTTAAGATATCAAATTTTTTACTTGACAAAACTAGTGTATTCTGTTTTGCCTTTYAACTCTGGTAGTGCTGCTGATGGCTATTCCAAAGCTGCAAAAGACTACAACAAGTGCAAAGGAAAAAGAAACTAGCCMCAGCAGAGAGAAAAAGGATGTGTCAGATTTTTTTTAATGATATTGCATTGCTTGAATAAGAACATCATTTAACTGAAGTAATTTGAAATTTAAAGTATGTTAAAAGAAAAAAAATTTCCTGATGACATTTCATGTCCTCATACATCTCAATGACAGAATTCCTACCAGTTCCAYACAAACAGTGACTTCATTATAACACATATTAACCCTTAAAATGCCATTTTTATAAATGGAATACCAACTGTATGAACCTCTCAGGACAAATTGTCACCAGCCTACAACATGCTCAGTTCCTATCATGGTAGTTGAAAACCTGTCAAGGATTCCAGTTATAGATCACAAATTAAAATATCCTGTATTGATTCATGTACRTTTCCAGAATTCGTAACTATGTGAGAATGTTGTGTCACTTTTAATTATAAAGAGGGACAACTGCATCTAGTTGCTGTGAATTCTTCTTGCCAGGTTGTGAGTAATGTCGTGTTGTATATTCTGCATTTTGTGTTCCACATTTCTCCATCTCTATGCATTGTTCCAAGGCATGAATTCTGGACAGGGGGATGCAGGCAAAGTGAGTTTTGTATAGTTTCATCACCTTTCTTTCCTCAGTGGTTGTCAGATAAAAAAGCAAGTTAATTTGCATAAAACATACAACCAGTTCAATCCAACTAAAGAGAAAATTATCTTTCCTTGACTGTGGGGAATTGAGGGCTGTATCCTTTATAGAGGATGAAGGTGAACCTTTACCAGTTTTGAATGAGCACTACTACAGACTTATCATAAAAGCTGTCCAAAGTATAGCTYTGATAAGAAAACATCTGTTTTTCAATAAACAAATGAATGTAAGTAAGCATAAATTCATGTTTGAAATGTCTGAAGTAATTTTATTCTTTCTCTTATTAAAGTATCTTGGCTATGGATGTTTCATCAGTTTAAATGATAGCACAAAAGGTCCTACAGCTACAAAACAAACTATTTTGGCTTGCTTCTTGGGTGGCTGCTTATTGTTTTACAAGACAATGGGAATTGTCACAGTGTTTTGGATTATTTTCATAAATTTATTGAATATTTATTGTGAGGATTACTCCAGTTTTGTATTTTGAAGTTTGATACTACTTACATTTTGAAGAAATGCTCTGGTACTTTTCCAGTTTTCCATTACTTTTTCTAACTGGTCTCTTTCAAAATCCTTTTAATTTTTATTTGTGAACTGAGTAAACAATCTGGAAGTCATTGATAGACAATAAAATATGGAACCCCACAATGCTATTAAAGAAAAAAAATTAAAAAAAAAGAGGGCGACAGACACTATTATCTTGTCTACATTTGACATATTTTTCTAAAATTTCCCACAATTACTGGCCTGATTTCAGCTCTACTGGTGGTAGAAAATGTAGAAATGTTGGTAGACACAGGGCACTGATGTGAGCTGGTGCTTCACTTTATTGTTATTTATTGCTATTTATTACTCGTGTGTTACAGTTTCTAGGAGCCGCAGTCTTAGATCAGGTTCCCAATTTGCTACGCAACAGGCCAGCGCCAGAGAACAGGACTTTCCCTGCCTCACTGGGTTAATATGTGATTGTTACAATTCTGGTGAGCAATCGGCATGAAAATGTCTTATTGGTTATTGGAAACACRGAGGCAACTGATACAGTTCCAAGAAAATTCAACTACTAATTTGTACTTTGACAACAGCTTCTATGGGGATGTTGTGCTTCCTTTAGCACACTTCTGTGTGCTAAAGGCAAGTCACTTCCTGATGCTTGATTCTACTCTCTACCACAATAGAACTACTTTGAAAATAAATATAAAAGTTGGAGTGGGGGAGAAAAAACAAATGCTCATGGTGCAAGGCTCAGGGTAATATGTAGTATGAATTTTGTTTGCTAATGACAGATGCAACAATATGTTTTTCCTGCATTTGCGTATAGGTTTTTGGAAGGCATGATAAATTGCAAGTAGACTTTATCTTCCTTGTAAAAATTTCTCTTTTACAAATACATGATTATTTATATTGCTCTCTTCATAATTTGGCATGGCAAGTTCACTACYGCATAGTGGCAAATCACAGGTCTTGATTCAATAGATACACAACGAAGAAGTGTGGAAGTGTTTCACTGAACCATCAATGTCATTAAGTTGACATTAAGTTGATATTAAGTGCCAAAGGATCTGCCACTCCTAGAGAATTTCAGATTTTTTGTTTGATTCAAGATCCAATTATCAGTTTAAAAGCTGTCCAACTTGCTCTAATTACTTTTGATTGAACAAAGATATTTCAGTATAACATACTGAGGTTTTGGCTTATAAAAAATTATCAAGTTGTAACATAACCCTTCTAGAAGAGTCATATTACCAGAATAAAATTATATTTCTATAGTGAAAAGGCATGGTTTTATATGTCTGTAGGACTAGATGAGCCTGAAATATGCAATGATATGGCAGTAATTGATGGACAACCCATGAAAGATCGATCTGTCTCTAAGCTTAACTATCAGCAAAATGGAATAGTTGCAGAATGAAGTTAATAGGGAGAATTAGCATTAGCAATGCCTAGAGCATTTCTACCTATCCTGGGTTACATAAATTCTTGATAATGCTTGGATTGTTTCTTCTCCAACCTCAAATGCAGCTTTGCTGGGAATTTACCATGTTGTGTAATGAGACTAATGTTTATTTTTGGAGTTCGTTCACACGTACTGAAGTCATTTCCTCAAGACATTTTTAAAATACTTTATTATTATTGTATCAACTTTCCATTGCATCATCATGATATTTTTGGTTATGGAGGTAGCAAATATGCAGGCATTTCAAAAAGAAGTCATGAACTTGGAGCCTAACTTGGTGGGCTTTCAGTTTTTATTTTTGTTCATTTTCAGCCTTAGATGATGATATATCTTGGGGTCCGGCACAATGTGATTGCTTTTATTTCATTTTACATTGTTTAATAGCAAATTTGAAAAAAAAAAAAAAAATGAGAGAGAAGATGCAGTGAGGAATGGATGCCTTCAGAGTGAGACAGTGACTGGTATATTCCAGTAATTTCCATGGAAGTGACATTTGAAGGTTTGAACTGGAAGAAGTTGCCAGGATGTAGTTCCCCTGTCTTTCAGGCCTTCCAAGGATCTTTCAGTTTTATGCAAGCTCTTCATGGTCTTTTGCAAATACTCTTCTTTCTCCTAATCGGGGCTACCTAAAACTAGAATGTCCTCTTGCACCCCGGATGGTGGTGGTTGTGGTTGTTATTTCCTTTTCTATCTTTCTCTCTTCCTCCTCTCTCTCTCCTCTCTCTCCTCTCTCTCTTCTCTCTCCTCTCTCTCCTCTCTCTCTTCTCTCTCCTCTCTCTCCTCTCTCTCCTCTCTCTCCTCTCTCTCCTCTCTCTTCTCTCTTCTCTTTATTGAAATTTTTATTCTGTGTGATCATCAATCTCTGGGTCAGCACACTGGAGAGATGATACTATTTCAACATGCATTTCGGGGCCCATGGCATGAAAATGACTGTGTAAATGCATGTCTTGTTCTCATGGTACATGGAAGAAAAGATGACAGAAATGAACTCAGTCATATATAGCTCAATCAAATAATATTAGGATATGCAAAGAAAAGGCTGAAGAGTTTAGAGATGCATTAGTGGGGACATGAGTAGATCCATTAATAGACAAGAAACACTGATATTATATATATATATATATATATTTTTTTTTTTTAGGGCTACAAGGAATGAATATTAATCCTGCTATAAAACAAGCATAGGAAAAATCCCGATATGAAAACTTTCTGGAAACTGTTCCAGGAAGCCAAGTATCATTATACTTGCCTTCAGTGATGAAGCATTTTAGAGACAGGTCAAATTCCTTCCTACACTAAATTGCAGTAGAGGTCATAGAACATCTGGAAAAAATGGAGTATGTCGAGAAACACTGTAAATGGCTTACTTTCAGGTTGCCTGTATAAATGGTTTGATATTTTTTCTACAATTATTTTTCCAAAAGCAGCCTGTGGGCTAGGGAGATACACAGAGGTATTTGACACAGTATAGTTCGCTTACACATAGCATTGATACTCAGGGAAAGGAAAACCCAAAACTTGAATAGAAGAATGATGGGCTAAGTGATTATGGTTTTACTAGAATTGGAAAGGGTTACGTCAAAAAAAAAAAATAGTCATGAAGATTTACCTCGTGATTTTTACCTTGAATGATAATAGCTTAATATTTCAAGTTTTTATCTGTGAAATTCTCATTCACAATTCATGAATCAGTCTTCTGCTTTCCTTAGGGAGTGTATGTCTGAAGTCTTTAAAAGGATAATGAAATACTTGATTTAACTTTACTACGAAGTTAAAACAAAACAAAATACCTGGGCATGCGAATCTAACAGACAAACATTACTTAACAAAACATGAACAAAACTTGTTTCTGGTTTTACTCTGTTCTTGTATATTTTTTGCAAATATTAAAGGTAGAACCCTGCACTTGAAATACACCTTGTTGTGCTGTGTAGTGAAAATCACTTTATGAAGTTAATTTGTCATAGCTGACCTTCTATATTAGAAATAATACTGTTCATATTGGCTTAGTATTGCATAGTGTGCTTGACAAGAAAAGTGCCAGAAATCTTTGACTTCTGAATGTTTTAATCCAGCTTTGAATGTAGGTCCCAATTTTTGCAAAAAATTTAGTGGTCACCTATTGAACTCCCTACTACTCAGTGTGAGCTCAACGTCTTCTCACTTAGGGCCCATTCGGTCATGTTAAGCTTGCATATATTTGACACAATGATATCTGCTGCTAGGAAGCAATTTTCTGTTCGTATCTTTCTATGCCAAAACTTCCATTAGGCTGAATTTGAGGAGGAACTTCCCTTTTCATGTCGAAAAGCCATAAGTAACAAATCTGTTACTAAAGCCTGTTGCCTCAACAACCTTTTCAGTCTCCTACTGCCACTAGTATTACTTAACCTTGTCTCCTTCTCCTGTGAAGGTACTATGAAGAAACTGAAACTTTAAGTAAGCATGCTAAATACTGTGGGTTAGATTAGATATTTAAACTTCAGTTTGGTAATGTTTGATCTTTGCTGCTTATGAGAGTACAGGAAATGTTAGGAGAGGAGGCTTTAATTTAACATTTCCAGGTATCTCTCCTGCAAATACAGCTAGGACTATTGTTAGAACAGTCTCCATTGGGCTATGTTTGTAGTTATACAAGTCCAAAAGAAAAAAAAAAAGGGAGCATTTAAAAAATTGTATTGAGGTATATTTAGATAGGAAATTATTTTTCCTAGAAATGGTATGTTTCTATAGTTATGTTATCTTTTATGGCAGTTTGGCACACAGAGCAGGTACAAGATCAGATGCAAGCTGAGCTAGTCTCAATCGATGAAGGACTTTATTATCAAAGTATTTGTTCACATGTAGTGTTTCTTGGCAAATGTGAACTATTCTAGAAACCTAATAGTTTAAATGAGTAGTCATCGAGCACATGCTGCAATCGAGTGACAAGTGGTACCAAGCGGTCCCTTTAGCCTGAGCAGACAAAACCATTTCTTAGCAGTTCTGCTCAAGTATCTTCATGCTTTAGTTACCCCTACCCCTGTTAAATAGCAGCTTCAAGCCTTTAAGTCCCTGTGTCTCACAGAGGCAGGAAATACCTGTCTAATTTGTGTTAGAGGCCCCTTCTGCAGCACTCATTTTGCTGTGTTGCTTCTATTTGCAAGCAGCATAGCTCAGAGTGCACTGTATTGCCACATAAGATGGAGACAGAAACCACAGCACCATCTTCACTGTAAGCAAAATTCTTTTTCACATCTATCAAGTGTCTGAGCAGACAAAAGAGCTTTGATCACTTTCAGTCTCTTTTAACAAGGGACTTGTTTTAATTATAGAATGCTTTAGCTATTACTACACATTTGCCTGGCACAGTTGGCATATGACATCATTTTACAAAAGCTTGGGTTTCTTTAGAGCATTCCAGCCTTAGGCTGCTGTTCTTAGAGCTAAAGAAGGAGCATTATTTTCCACCAACTGAAGAAGGTATCTTTAAGCTAGAGCCAATAAAAATAAGATGATAATCCAGAATCATTCTCAAGTAATGACCACAAAGCAGCAGTCACCTAATGAAGACTTATTCATATTCATCACTGCACTATTTCCGGTGACCTCATGACAATACCAAAAGCTTTCCCATTTCCTCATAGAGGGGAAAACAGGATGGAATTTCTGGTGATCGCCCCACCAGTTTTCTTTTTGTAAAATCTCATTGTTCTCTAGGAAAAAAAAATTGCTGGGGAATGTTTTTCTTTCCTTGCTTTATGGAATAGATAATATAGATGAAGTGCTATGTGAGGTCAGTATAATGTAGGAAGAAATTTCCAGATCTGTCTTTTAATAATGAAGACAGAGAATAATGCTTGGTGTGTCAGTTTGCCTACATTGTGACATGTATATCGTATAAAATACAGTAATATATGGCAGCACTGATCTCTAGCAGCATTTTTTTATTTCACAAAACAAATGTTCGCTTACAGATTGGATGTGAATGATTTTTTGGAAGTGTAGTGAAGTATAAGGAAATGGGCCTTGTTAAATACATTTTAGTATTTCTTTAGGAGGACAGAATATTAAGACTATTCTCACTGGCCTTTTTGCAACTAGTGTATATAGTCTGCACCTATTCTAGCATTTGGGTTTGTTTTCTTCTATCTCGTCATTCATTTTTTTTTAACTTGGAGAAAAAAATCCTAATTTAATGAGATATAAACCATTCTTTTTTTTTTTTTTTCACACAGCACAGTATGTTTAAAACTTAGCATAATGTAGCTACAATATTATGACAGAGGCTGTCTGAAGTTAAGGTTTTTATCACAACCTTGCAAGTTCATTGACTGAGCTTTCAGAAATAAAGACAGCTGAACTAAAACTTTACAACTTGGTCTTTGCCTATAATTTTTTTCTTGTTTTTTGGGGAATGTATTCGGTTTATGGTTTTCTTTTTTCCATAACCAGTTAAGACACATTAGAGTGCCACTTCTAGTTGAAACAATAAATATATAAATCCCTCACTGAATCATGATATTTCTAGTTCTAATTTTGCTCAGTTCTAATTTTGTTTACTGTGGTAGTGCAGGGTCAGACAGGTAGAATGAAGAATCTAGGCACAAGATGCATATGTATTTGTATACCTGTGTAGATATTTCAATCTCTTTTTTTTTTTTTTTTGTATAAATTAGATTTTTTTACCTCCCTATTACACAATTGAAAGATTTTATTTAGAATTAGTTTGGAATTTTAGCAGTATAGATCCTATTCCAGAGCATTATCTCTTGCATACATGCATCCCTACCCAGCCACTTTTTGTTGATCTCTGTCTTTTTACTAAATTCAATGTAAGTAGAGCTATACTTGTGATATATGGCAAACCCAATTGATATAAGTGTGCTTGGAGTTTATTTTATGTGAGTTTCTCTAGAAAATTTGTCAGTTTACTAGCTGGTAACTTTTTCTCATAGTAAGTCTATGGGGTTTTATAGCTTGTTCACTTAGTAGTTGGCATTACTATGTGTTTGACATAGGAAGTTTCAGGTACWGAGAGCTCATCAGAAAAAAATTCTGATCTAGTTTGAATAAATCCTTAAAATCTTAATATATTCTCCAATTATTTATTCTAATGGCTTTTGAACTGGTATTTAATACTAATTAATGACCTTGCTTACTAGTGTAAAGAAGCTTTTGTGTTACTCTAATCATATGTGCAGAATTCAAAAAGCTATAGCCATTTATCTGTACTGTGCGTATTTGAGAAGATATGGTTTATGGCATATTAAATTAGTGCATAGATTACATATTTGCACCCTGGACACTAGAGCTGGCATCTAGACTCCAAAATCTCATTAAATTGGATGATTGTGGATGCTATTCAATACCATTTTACATTTGGGAGTTATAGCCTTTTGTTTTCACAAGGTTGAATAACATTTTTTTTTCTTAAGCTTTGGATTTTCATGCCTCCAGAAAGAGAACCTCATTTTCTATTTTAGAAAAATATCTCTCTGTAGTGCCTACAGGGAGCATCTACATGACAAAATTAAACTGTGGATCTGTAGTCATCTTTATCACACTAATCCTTCCCCAGAGATTAGGCTCTATTTATGCTAGTGTCTGAAGTCTTTCAGCACATTTAACATGAGTGGATTCATGTGATCTTTAATTATGCTATTCAAACTCTTGTTCAATTTAATGCTTAGACAAGTCATATTCTTCAGGAGCCATTTATATGTCCAGGGTGAGAAGTTAGCAGGATAACGTCATTGACAGTCATAGTAGCTCTAATTTGGCTCCACTGGTGTGACATATTGAAACCTCATTAAATTTCCCAGCTATGTGCAGAGATGCCAGTCTTTTCAGCTGGTGAAAATTGTGCTCTGTTACCAGCTGTGTTTTCAGCTCAGGAAGGCTTTAGCATAGGCCAGAGAGATGAGTGTTGGCCTCCCCTGTTGATGCTCCCATCATGGCTGCACATAGTTAGTTGGTGGAGGGTTAAAGCAGTGATRTTTTGGGAGGGAAATCTACATTTTTGGAAGCTGTCCTTTTATTTTGTAATGTGTTGATAGGTCTGTCTTCCCCCAGCAAATGTGATACAACCCTGGAGCAGAGCTGCTGGTACTCTGCTTTTCACACTGCTGGCAGCATTTTGGTATAGTTTTGGTAATGATTTTGCAAGAAATAGCAATCTAGAAAAACAAACACGAGCTCTGAGTAAATAATGCATAGATAATATTTTGTCAGCACTAAGAGTTTACAAGTCTAAGTTTTGTACCTGACGCAGTCTGGCTTTTTGGTAGTCCCATTAGCTATGGTGCCATGGCACAGGGTTGTGAATGAACCGCTGTGGTCCTTTCCCTTCCCATATTTTCCCTGAGAAGCAGAAGTGTAGGCTTAGGAGTGGATGCAGAGGAAGGGAAACCTTTGGGGGGCTGTTTGGGATAGGTTTGTTAGGGCCGTGGGTTAACCCAAACAGACGTTAATTGGGCTGCAGCCTTCAGCTGTGCTCTCTTCATGTGGTTTCACAGGCTATAAACTTAAGGGAGGAGGAGGGGGACCGGAGAGGGTTGGGAAGACAAAAAGAATACTAATTTTAAAAGTATAAACCACATTTCTGTGTTTCTCTTGAGCTCCCTGCCACTCACATATCACAGAATCACAGAATCACAGAATATTCAAGGTTGGAAGGGACCTCTAGGGATCATCTAGTCCAACCTTCCCGCTCCAGCAGGCRCRCCTACAGCATGTGGCACAGGGCAGCATCCAGGTGGATTTTGAAGACCTCCAGAGAAGGAGACTCCACAGCCTCCCTGGGCAGCCTGTTCCACTGCTCTGTCACCCTCACAGTAAAGAAGTTCCTCCTCACCTGGAGACAGAACTTCCTGTGCTYCAGCTTATGGCCATTACCCCTCGTCCTATCGCTGGCCACCAATGAAAACAGCTTGTCCCCTTCCTCCCTGCATTCTCCCTTCCTGAACTTATACATGTTAATCATACCCCCTCTCAGCCTTCTCTTCCCCAGGCTAAACAGGCCCAGCTCACTCAGTCTCTCCTCACATGAGAGATGTTCCATTCCCTTAATCATCTTAGTTGCTCTTGGACACCCGTAACTAGTTAGAGAAATATTTACCTCTCTCTGTGGCGTTACCTGTCTTCTTACCTGTCTCTATGATGCTACTTAGCACAGTGTCTTTAAAGTATCGAGTCTCGCGAGATGTTTCGTGCCATTTCCTGACAGWTCTTCCACACCTTGTGTAAATGCTTCCTTATCTTGTTTCAGTTTTTAGCCTCCATCCTGAAGAAAAAGAGAGAAAAAAAAAATAACTTCCTCTCTTTTTCTTTCTGAAGAATTTATGAACTTCCCATCAAAACAACCTGAAAGCAACCATGCCATCTTACTKCTTTCTAACTGAAGAACACAAATATGTGTTCAAACTTTTGCCTTTTTTTGAGGCATTGTTAAATAGATTGGTTTACCAGTAAATGAAGATGGTATCTATTTTTAATCACTTTCTTCTATTTGCCAGTAAACCTAGATGTTTCCTGTTTTTTATTGTGGAATTGTGGCATTTTTGCTAATAACTATGGAATTTCAGGGTTAAAAGGGAGCACAAGAGATCACCCAGTCCATCTCCCTGCCTCAAGGCAACATGAGCTAATGCTGACAGAAGTTTGTCTAACTTGTTCCAAAACCTTATAGCTATTTTTTTAACACCCAAGGCATCTATAACAGGGATTCATTCACTACCTTTACTCTTGAATATTTTTTCCTGATGTTTTAAAAAAAAATCTTGCCATTAAACTCGTCACTTCTTGTCATTGTGGATATAGGGAACAAATCGTTAGCTTGCACTTTGCAGTAGCTGTTTTGTATTTAAATAAAAAAAATTGTGTCTCTCCTATCCAATTTTATCTTACTTAAGCTCCATTTCTTTCCATCTTCCCTTGCAGATAATATTTTCTGCAGATCTTGCTTACCGGTGTCCTGTATACCTGCCAATTCTTCTTAGACAAAAAATGTATTTATTTATTAATTTATTTGTCAGAATGTTTTTTTCCCTGACAAATCAATCARTTTCACTACATTTGTTTCTAGAAAATTAATCCTTCTAAAACTTCCTTTAATTAGTGGTTTACCACTATAATTATGGATAAAGCTAATACAGAATTAGCTTATGTTGATAAAGTGTCTTTTATTTGAGGGAGTCAGTGACAGGTATGGTATATGCTTGCTATGTTTTTACTTCTTCCTCAGTTTTTGCTTAGGTCCACTGTTGGAGATGAGATAGTGAACTGGGAAGGTGAGACCAATTGTGACTTTATGCTTTCATAAGTTATGCTTTTCAGTATTGTTTTACTGCTGAGTAAATGATGTTTCTAGGCTATGTTTCTCCAGGGTTTTAAAAGTCTATGAAGAACTAGAGGTGTCAGAAGACTTTCTGGATGATCATTTTGTGCTAAGTTCATAGACAGAAGTCTTCATGGTTGATTGTTTTCCTGATGATGAAGCATGATATGCTATCCAAAACCCAGCTAATGCTGTGGATCAGAGGGAGACCCTGGCAGACACTTTATATGGAAATAATTTCATCCCAGTTTTAAATGGGGGGACTCGTGGTGACTGCATATGCCTTCTTGTAAGCTAGGCATTTATAGATGTCAGAGGGACCATGAAGYACTTGTAATGTTTGGTAAAATCTTTAACAAGAGATCACCCTAGCAGTAGCCTTAAATTTCCAATAACTGTCTTTCCACAAATGTCTKTCCCAGGAGGAAAATAATGTTTGGTTTTGATTTACAGATTCAAAGTGAAGAGTGGTCTTATTTGTATAGGACTATTATGAAGACAGTATATCTCAAAAGATTGAAAGCACTGGGCTACAGTGGAGCTTTTATTTCCACATCCCTGTTTTTGAGAACAGAAACATTCAAGGTGGGAAACCAGCTTAAGAGCAAATATTCCTCCAAATATCCATGTTTTTTCAGTGTCATTGCATTTTCAAAAATGCTGGGGGCTTTTTTTGATTTTTTTTCTTGTTTTTGTTTTTTTTGAGACATCACATGGTAGCCTATTCAGTGACAGCCTGTCACTGTCCCCACTGGTTTCTTGAAAGTTCTGTTTGAAGATGTGTGCACCTTGTCTAAAAAGCCAGCTGGGATGCCACAAATAGCGTCTGTTCTATTTATGACTGCAAAGTAATTACAATGGAATTTAAAGACTCAGTTTATAGATCCAAGACAAGGATTTTCTGTGTACACTAAAAGGATGAATCCTTTCCAGACCACTTCTTATTTGGCTGAAGATGAACTTGAGGAAGCATTTTGGACTGTCAGCCAAGGCTGCTTTTAGAAAGACCTGGGTGGGATTCATACTGTTGATATCCAAATAAAAAGAGGCCCTGATTTTAATCTCTGCATGGTTACTTTATTGTAGTTATGAAACCATGAATTAACTTTAAAGCTTTCAGGGATGAAAGGAGACATATAAGCAAGTGCCTGTTATCTTTTTTAGATTCATGGGAAAATATTTTAACCAGTGTCCTAGTGGCTTTGTCTTGTGGACTTGTCTTTTGTTTATTCTGTTTCTGTGTGGTATGCGTTTTAGCTTCTTTCCTATGAGAGCAAGAGAGAGTGCATGTGAGAGAAAAATGTGCAGGAATGGGGAAGGAAAATGGACATCAATTGAGGAAGGTGTAAGCAGAGAGCTATGATTAATCTGTTGTGTTTAAATGGAAGTAGAGGGAAAAAAAAATCTCTTTAGTACCTAAATAACAAGTTCTTAGGTTAAAGTGAATTTGAACAGAGCTTTCCTTGGTGGATGTCACTGAATGTTGGTGTTTTTCTAGCCTGTTCCAGCTGAACAGCTGCTCACAGATTAAGTAAGAAGGTAACAATATCGGATGGGAAAGAATACAGAAATGATCATGATGAAGAATAATTCTTAGGTTCTCTAGAAATCTTACAAAGAGTTGAAATATTGTTCTCTCCTTGATTCCCTTTGACTTCCCAACAACCTCTCTCTGCATCTGTAAATCAGGTCAATGTTGGTATAATTTGTCCAAAAAATACACTAATTCTGCATTCAGTTTAAAAAAAA
>NW_020454694.1:317746-373943 GCF_003342845.1 Nothoprocta perdicaria | reverse complement strand
AAAAAAAAAATCAGGGCAAGTACAGGTAACTTTGGAACAGGAGAGACAAATACTTTCTAAGTAGTGTGTAAGTCAAGGAAAATTTGCTTTCTCTGAGTACAGCCAATCTATTCTCCTCACTCATGAAAACTACTGTGTGTGTGTTTATTTAAATACATACATATTTAACCAAAGGGGCATCTTTTTCTTCAAAGTAGCACATACTTCATCAGGGCAAAAGTCTGCGTGACTGTTCTCCCCTTGTATTTTGGTATAATATATTATACTTTTGATATTTTTAAGCATAAAATATGCAGATATTCTGAAATATATAGTGACAATCTCTTTGTGGCTTGCTTATGATAAAGCCAAATGGGTTTCCCAGGGATAACTGGAAGGCAAAACTGGACCCATCTGGTGATAATGACATTAATTAGAGAGTGATGGCTAATGATGTATGAGCAGTACAGGAAAGTGAGAAGTTGAGCAATGACATCACCTTGAATTTAGTCACTCAGTGAACATACAGTGAATAACAGACTTGCTTCTCCTCATGAGCACATGCAAAATCAGATGCCTAGTAGCCCATCTTTCACTCTTTTCATTTGGAAGCCATGATTTTTGAGTGGAGCTGAAAGATAGACATTCTTAGAAAATTTATTTTACAAGTGAAATTATCTATGCTTAATTTAGTTCTCTTGATAACCTACGTTTCTCTCTTTCTCCTCTCTATTGTACCCTGTGTGTTTTTGTTTGTTTGCTTTTTTCTACCAGTCACTTTGCAGCTTTAAAGAATATGGTAGAGCATATGCAGCCTTGAATCTGTGCCTTAGTACAACTGGAATCAGATACAGGGAAACACAAAATTAAAACAAGCCTGTTGAGCTGAAAGGATGGACTCAACAGAGTGATGCTGTCCTTCTGAGAGGGACTTTTGCAGGAGTTCTGAAAAAAAAATAAAAAGCCCTCATGTACTGCAGGACTTTCTTACATCAGGGTTATGCAGTTACTGCACTTTTTGTGCCAAAAGTGACAGACCTTGAGTGCTTTGTTTTCTTATTAGCATTTAGTTAACCGTGGTCATATATAACTGCAGTTCGTGCTGGCAAACAGAAGTGATGCTATCTTAGGGAGCAAATGGTTATTTGCCTGGTTAGTCCAAGCCTGGTAATTACTTGTGTTCGCTCTGAAGATCTCCTCGTTTCCAGCCTACACCCTTTTGCTRTTGCTGCCTTCCTCAAAGAGAACCCAACTGCAGATATTTTAGTGCGCCTCTACAAATATTATTGCAACTCTGTTGGCAGGAGTGAGAATTGCTTGTTGGGTCAAAGGCTACTAGTTAAACAAATAGAGTTATGCCACTCATGCTGCCTGTCACTTACGGGAGCATTGCTGAGTTTTTTGGGGGGTGGAGGAGAACAAGATTAATACAACCAAATATTGGAAGTTATTTATAACATTGTGCGATGCAAATAGTTCTAGAGTAAAGCACGCTTTTGTATCTGTGCCACGTGAAACTAGTTCTTGTTCACAGATTAGTGGGAATTTAAGAGTTTTCAAACTTGCTATACTTCTTCCTCCTTCTGAATCTATATGGCAGGACTTGACTCCAATATCCCGCTCTTTCAGCATGGGCAAAATGCCTAGTGAAATCAGCAAACTCATAAACTAGACTTTTAACATGCAATAAGATCTGAATATACGAAGTCCAACCATCATCTCTATTTGAGAGGGGGGGAAAAATGCCCTTAAAAGCTTAGCTGAGGCTAAATCATCATTTACTTAATTCAGTTGACATTATTTAATGTTGGCAGCAGCATGTGTGTATGTACCACTGCCCTCCTAGTCCATGGAAAATGTCATAACCATTCAAGTGATTTATCAGTTTATAATTGTTAGGCTCTGCAGTAGCTAGAGGCCACGAAAAAGATAGTGGAGATTCTGCTTTAGCTCAGATTTTCCCTGTGGAAACATCCTACAGAAAGGGAGTAAAAATTAAATCAATGCTTAACTGTAGAAATGTAATAGGCTTTTGGATGAGAGAATCCTATATGATTTACTACTATAATTATAATACTTATCTTTAAACTGTTTTGTAGACTGTAACACGGAATTATTCTTCCTATGGGATGATTGAGAAAAATAAACAACTTTTTTTTTTCTTTTTAGCAGAGGGTATCATTCTCCATTAAATTCTATAGAATTTCTCTAAAACCATCCAAACAAACAATGTCCAAAAATAGCACAGAATGCAAGTTTGAGGTTTTATAAGGGCAACTGTGAATAGTTGATCTAGACTGAGGAAAAGAGAAAATAGGGAAGAAAAGCAGGACAATCTGAAGCAATTGCAGCTCAGTCTACCAAGCCACATCCACACACCAAAAAAAAAAAAAAAAAAAAAAAAAAANGGGTAACAGGTTTAGGTGGGTTTAGTTCTTCACAAAATTACTACCTCATTTTTCTCCCTTTTGGTTCAAACTGTGCTGCAGAATGATGCAACACTACACTAAATTGGCTCTCCTGAACCTATCTGGGGTTCTTTTTGTTAGAAATTATACCTTCTAAATACAAATTGAAAGTGAAATGATTAAATGAATCCTGCCTGACTCTGCAGATAGCCTGAATCAGATATCAGAGCTGCTTCCATTCTGCCAGTTTCAGAAAAGATGATATTTCATTGTTCCTTCTATTAATTGTTTCCTTAATTGCTTCCTTGCTTGTACACTTTCCAGGGTTCAAATGATCCTCTCATCATCCTGAGTGCAAAAAGTTTTGCTACCTGATTATGTGTACATTTAGTTCTCCCTCTCAACCTTGGTATATTCTTAAAACAAAAAWCCTTTTTGTGTCATCTTTTTGTGCATTTTCTTCAGTAAAGATAGGCTTGAAGACTTAAAAGAGCAGAATTGTCCTTAAAAAATAAAATATCAAACATTGCCTACTATTTCTGGGCATTATTTATTTGAACAATTACAGAAAAAATCCTGTATAACTTAGTAAAGGAGACGAGCTTCTCCTATAATTGTTCTGTAGAGGGGTTTTAATTTTATTTTTGATTAATTTTACAGTCAAGCCATAGCAAGAATTGTTCACTCTACAAGCCTTTTTAAAGGGTGAGCATTATGAAAAAAAGAAATTGTGAATTTGAGATAATGCTCCTTGAAAACTTCAGACCACTGTTGTAGCAAGTTGAATTTCATATAAAATAGAACTTCAGGTTTTCTAAAGAAATGGAAACATGCATGTGATTCCAGCAGTGAACAAAATAAGGCTGTTTTCATACAAAATTCAGCACAGTGTCATTTTTTTTTTTGGCTGAAAGTGCTAAATAGCTGCCTCTTTCTGGCAGTGAGCCATAGGAGGATATGGGAGTGTTGTGCTTAACTAGAGTCCCTCAGTACTGTGCCCCTTTTCCCTTCCTAATGTGCTTATATAAGGTACATGTGCAACCTTTGCACCATTAGGTAATCTGTATTTTTAACAAAGGTAGCAAATTGGTTTCCAAGACACTGATTCAGGCGATAGACAATTTTACTCTTTTCCTATCTCCAAAGGGGCTCTGTTTGAGCTCACTTCTTTGCACAGGGGCTCTAATGGTCTGTTTTAATTGAGCTGAGTTTGGAAAGGGTAATGCCCACAACATATTCTTGGACCATTATACACATTTCCGTGCATAAGACAGGAGATCACTTCTGTAGGATCTAAGTCCAAACCGAAAAGAAATAACTCTAGTCCTGTGCATAGACCATTGTTCAACCATTATCTATTTTTGCTGTGTGAGTTTTACCTCCCATATTCTGTTACTTTAAATTAAATGCCAGTTTAAAAATTGTAGTACAGGAGGCCATCACATCCATGTAAGCAGCAAAGAGTTAAGAAACTAAGACACTCAAACTTTGGGGGAAGACAGAAAGACACGTTGTTGCAGTCTGATGAAGATTACCAGACCACCACAGAAAAGCCCCAAAGCATCCTTCAAACCTCAGGAAAAAATGCACTAAAAAGTTACCATGGGAACAACCAATTTAATGAACCAATAAAAAAAGACAGCTATCTACACCTCAACCAAATTATACAAACAAACAATAAAAACAGAATCGTAAATCAGATGAACTCTAAAACTAAGCAGGAAGTGGAAAAACTAAAATAACACACAGGAGAAAAAAAAGGAGGGGAGGAGAAGAACCTCCTAAAAATCCAACAGTAACTATGATATAAAAGAGAAAATAGAAATGCTGTACAGACAACAGACAACAGACAACAGACAACAAACTTAAATATCATCACAAGGCAAAATGCTAAACCAAGTATAACATTATGTCTATATTAGTGGTGGCATTTTTGTGTGTGATTTCTCCATGGCTTTTGACTTTACTAGGCACTGGGTACCATCCACTGTATTGAAGTATGAATATATTATGCTGACAGCAATTTTTGTCTTACTGGTATTAATGAAGAATACATTGGATCTTAGCATCCAATTTCTTATTTGAAAATATCAAAGATGTAAGATTTTGACTACAGAAATATCAGCCTGTATCTCCTTGCACTTTTGGGTCCCTTTAACTGGAGGGTTYGGTATTTGCCTATTATTAATAGAGAGTAATAAGAAACTACAAAGTGGTGTTATAAAGTGGCATTTTCTTGACCAAGCACTATTTAACTTAAAAGGAATTTAGTATCTATTGCTACTAGCTAGGCTTGATTTCCAAAAGGAGTGGAAAGAACAAATCATGAGGAGGAGAGGCTATTAACATGTAGAAAAAATTTTAAAGAAGAACTTAGATGTGGTTAAAAGGCAAGTGAGACTAGGCCCCCCAAGATTAATTTACAAGATGAGCGTATCTTGGAAGTGTTCTGTCTTCCTCAACCAAATGGTTTAATTCGCATAAGATTTATGAATCTGATGTCAATAAAAAATTATGCTGTAAAAAGTCTTTGCATACTTCAGTGTGCTGGAAGTATCCGTCTTTCTATTTTACTTATGAGATAAAATGTAATTTCTCAAATTACTGGAGTCCATTAAGGAAGAACAAGACTGTGTGGTCCAAAATCTCAAAGGGATTCTGTTTTATGTTCGGGAAGCAGTTTGTTCATGTTCTCCCAGACAAATATTTGTTACTTAGCCATTAAATCAAAGATGAGTCCATTCTGCCAAATAGATTTGAATTCAAACCATTTGAGAATTCTAGGTTTCCTTCCAGAGCTTTGATTTGTGCCCATCTCTAAATTAATAGGAGRCTTTTTATCTTTCAATCATTTTACTAGCATTAGTTAAGAGATAAAATTGTGTGAACATTGAAGGGAGGAAATGGTGCATTTTTGTTTGAATGTTTCTGTTAATTTTATTTAGCCAGCCTTTGAGTTTGCCTCTTCCCACTTTTTGGCAAGGTCATGGCTCGCACAAATATTTGAACAGGCAATTGAATTTGCATATGAGAAAACTTAYAATGGAAGTGGTTTTTTTACATTCTTTTGACGAGGAGCTAAGGACAAGTAACTAACACAACACACATTGCACACTTAACAAGTGGAAGAAACTGATCCACACATTATATGTAGCCTAAAAATTGCAAGCACCTCTATTAAGGGAGCTTGAGCAAAAGAACTTGCTCCTAATTGTCCTTCCTGCAGAAGGAGAAATTACTTCTCTCTACTTCTGAATTCTTCAGACAAAACATTAATTAAAAATAGATTTTAATTCTCTTCATCTCATTTTTGAAAAGGGGGAACCACTTCCATTGCTTATGGGAAGCAAAATTCCTCTCTTGGTTTGAAGTCAAAGCCTGACTTAAAATCTATCTGGGCACATTATGTCAGAGAAGCTGAAGATTGTAGATCAGATACCCATAAGTGTCTGTGCCACAACTGGGAATGTATCTCAATATTTCTTGGGATCCAGTCGTATGATAACATTCAGAGTTATTCCAAGCAGATCAGGGCCTCCCAGAATAGCTATTGCATATGGGAAACAGTGCAAAGACTGAGATTTCACAGCAAACTTGATCAGTTTACAGGAAATGTTGTGGCTTGATATTATTACCGCTATATTAGAGCACAGGAAAAATGTTTGAGGATTTTTTTTGACAATCCTCACTACAATTTTTTTTTCAGTCTTGAAAGCCAAAGTTACAGTTACATAAGCTCCAAAAGAGGGGAGATTCAGAAGAGTGGCAGTGTTGACTTTAGCAGGAGTCATCACATAAGAAGGCCCACAGCTATTTGCACCAAAATAGTGCATAGCTTTGCTATAAACATTATCAGCTTTAAGTAAATCAAACATTTCTATTGCAGAGAGGTTGCAACTCCATTGCAACTGAGGTTAATCATAAGAAAGCCATATACTGAGAAGAATGGCACGTCCTCTGCACCCTAGCCTCATGTCTTTTTAGACATGTTTAGCAATCATAACATATTTTAAAGTGTCATTGCTCAGCATTGCTGCTCATCCTTTTGTATGCTCTCCTCCTCACCTAATGTCAAGTTCCATCTTCCTGAGGAAAGCCTGAATTTGCCTCCTTGATGCAGCTACTGCTTCTTCAAAAAGTCCTGATGTTTTGATATCTATTTTGTTAGCTTTCTTGTTATTCAGTGTGCCATCAGATACAAATCTTTCATCCCAATCCTGTACCTCATTGATGCAGCACTGTGGTGATTTTGTTGGAAGTTTTCACCACAAATTAGATAGAATTAAATTATATGAGATTTTTTGGTTTTAAACTGAAAGACTTTTTCCACAGGTATGGATAGATAACTACTACCAGTTTGACACCATGTCACTCCCCATGTTTTGGCCGTGTTCTGGCCAGGTATAGGTTAGGAAGCTATCTCTCTGTGCAAAGCAAGCTCTTTTTGGCTGGAGGTTAGTGGCAYAAAGCTTTCTCAATATGCTTTTAGTATTATAATTGAAAAATATGGTATCCTCAATAGAAAAAAAAAATATTTCATCGGTAAAGATCTGTTTGTTGTTTTGCTTACTGTGTGGTTGCTAAGGAGTGAGTCTTCAAAGGTGGGGCCAGGTTTGTGAAATTAAAGTTCCTTATTCATTACAGAGTTTGTTCCCTCTGTCAGTCTGCGTCAGTAACACATAGTGAAATTGGAAGTTATTCTAGTCCTATTCATTACATGTGTACTGACTGCTACTGAAAAACTCACATGATTTTGAAACACATGCTACCTTATAGAATCTCAAATTCTTATGGAATTATTTTGAGAATCTTTATTTTTAAGGCCTAAAAAATCCAACACCCTGAATTTATTTCCTTTTATTTGTTTACAAGGATGTGATTGTGAAACATCGCTAATAAACTTTTATTAGCAATAATAGATGGCAGCTGTGGGCAACACGGACAAAAAGCCATCTCAAAGATTCATTCTTAGGTTACATGTCATGTTTTAAGACATGAAGTATAATGACCTTTTCAGAAATCGAAGAATCGAAATCGATTTCAGAATTCGATTCAGAAATCGAAGTTCTTTACTTTTTATTTACTTTTTTTTTTTAATCCCCCMAAAAACATATGTGTTGAACTGAACTCACTGAGTGAAGATTCAATCTCTAACACAAGTCAGTTAATGAAGTGATAGTGTCATGGAGGCAATAAGAAGACAAGCTGCGTGGGTGGGCAGGTGGCTGCGTATACTTTTTCCTATGCACCCCACCGTAGATTAGAGCTCACTACTTCATCCTTCCCTTCTACCAGCACAAGCAGGGAGACTGCTGTAGGTGGATTTCTCTGTGTGTACATTGTGGCGGATGCGTGGTTGGCACAGAGCAAGGCTTTGCCGGTGGTCAGCTTGCCCTACTTCTTCACCCAGAACAGCGCTCAGTCTCATGCGTGTACAGAAGCACGGTTAATGTGGCAGCTTTGCTTTTAGCTCAGAGGAGAATTTTCTTCTAGGCTGACTCCATTCAGCTGTGTAAGGCTGCCAAAGAGTGACCTCATCACCAGCACACAAATTCCTATGTCTGCCTCAGTTCTGTCATAGTCGCTAAAAGCGCTTTCTAGCTRTAAAGAACTGAACAATCCCCTTTTCTGAAACATAACATAGGTGTAGTATATCCTCTTAGATTATATGTACTTTGCTATCTGTTAAACTAGTAGTTGGTCAGAAGATCATTAAAGAGATGATTGACCTGTCACTGTCCTTCAACTTGTACTGAAAGGCCTTTAGTATAAAGCAGCAAACTGACCTGCAAAGGACTCCATACTTTCTGGAATGGTACTACTCTAAGTATAGAAAAAGCATGCTTCATTTGGCCACCTTAGACCTACTGTTTGGAGATCATAAAGAATCTTCCTGCAGCTCAAAAGTTTATCTCAGGCCTGCAGGACATATTGTCCTGTTTTGTGAGTACTCAATACGCTAAAATGCAATGTTGTTTAACACTGCTTGCTATTGCAAAGATCAGACTTTGCTCTGTTGTGTGAGGGACGGTGGACTCTCTTATGGATTACCTTAAAGCCAATAGAAACTTTTTTTTTTTTTTTTTTGATAGCTAAGTATTTCCAGGAGCTTCCAAGTCCTGGCTTAACTCATTTTATCAAAGTTTTTGGATAAATCAGGAAAAATTGTGATGAATGGAAAATGTTTTTCTTAGAATCTTTCCTGAATTAAGATTGATTCAATTGCTCCATGTTTTCTGGGGAGGCCTCTARGGGAGGTCTCTGGGGAGTGTTCTTCCCAAAGCTTCTTTCCTACAAAAYGCAAAAGGTTTTGAGTAGAAGCCAGAACTGCAGGAATATCCTTCTTGTCAAGGCTTATCAATCTGGTGATGTAAGGTTTCTCTTCCTTTCTGCTATCTTTTATGAATGCTACAGCATCACTGATTTTTTGTCTGTAACTTCATCCTAAGTGAAGATAGGCTTCTTGAGGAATGCATTCAAACCTTGTTTTGTTGACAGCTGTGCTGACAGTGAACAGATGTTGGAAAGGCTGAATTATATTTCCACAGTCTTTGGTCAACATTTTTCATCTATGTTCTTAGGCAGCCTTGTCCTGTCAATGTTGGTCCATATTCTCAGCCTTTAGCTGAGAATAATACCAGCACAGATCATCRAAAGTAGCTGGTACCTTAGTCTTTCATTCTTGGTGGTTCAGACCTCCTGGCAAAGCTTACTTGTAAGTCAGCTTCTTAACAGTTTATTTTCTGGTTAGTCAGCATAGAGTAAGAAAGATCCAGTTTCTCTTTGTGTGGAAACTGGGTGACCCTCATTGACACCATGCACGTGTTAATGTTGCTCTATATTGAAAGTCAATGGCTTGCTTACAAGGCACAGCAGAGCATCACAGGGATCTGTGAGGCTCTTCTCATCATCATGAAGTGTTTCAGTAATAATATCTTAGCAGCCAGGTTTGGAGGCCGCAGTTCAGAATGAGGGAAGGAGCTATTTTGGGTGGTATTACTCCACAGCAGATCCAGAGAATTTGGATAMGCACATATATTAATGCAGTTTGAATTCTGGAAGACACCAGATACTGTGGTGATGAGTGCCATACAAGTACCTAGATAAACTATTTGTTGGGAGCCTGCCAGTAGGACATCAAGTGAAGTATGAAGTTAACACCTTGTGTYGCATGGTGGCCATGAACATTTCAGTCTGAAGAGCAGAAATTGATAGCACTGCACTATCAGCAACTCCAAATTTTACTATACTCTAATGGAAAAACAAGCCCACTTAGTGATAGCATTTGGCTACCATAAAATTATTATTATGGTTTTTAATAGAATGGTGTTGGAACAGGAGTCAATATACAGTACTGGCATATAAAGTAGCAAGTATTTTGGATAAAGCAATATATTGTCTGATCAGAAGCATCTTCCTGTCAATGGGAGGTTTTGCCTGGAATCAAGCTGATAAAGCATTGCAGTATTCATAAGCAAATGCATGGCACATGCAGAAGTGTTCAGTATCAAAGTAAGCTCACCCGCTATATCTTTGTTAAATGAATAAGTGGCATTGCTGTATCATATGATATGTTACTTTATCTCTGCTTTTGGTCATAATTTGTTCATATATATTTGTAATCCCCTTCTCTGCCTCTCTCTCTCTCTTTTCCTCTCTCTAGAAACATTGTCCAGATCTTCTTTCCCGCCTGTGGGGCCTCACATTAGGGTATCGTATTTTTTCCTATCTGGTGGCCTGCGGTTTGTCCATTCCTCTATCACTTGAGTGTTTCTATTTTGGTGCCAACTTATAACATCACAGCCTTGAGATCAGGGTTTCTAACAAAGATATTGAACCTGCATCATTCTTTTCTGAGGCCATAAAACTGACCTCTTCTGTTCACCCAACACATATGTGACAACTGTAGTAACTGTTGCATGGAAACTCATTTAAAGAAAATTATTTTAGTGGGTTTTAATGGTGGTGTTTAGTGCAATAAATTATTTAATTTTCCCTTGATCTTCTCCTTTCTTCCTTTCTTTGTCATTGGCTTATGATAAGCAGTGTCTGAGTCATGCAGACAGACAGTGCTCTAGGGGCACCATAAAATTCTCCACAGACTAACATGCAACACGTCTTTGAAGTACTGCAGAATCTAACTTAAAATATTAATGAATGTAGTTTAATAGGGTTGAGGGTTTGTTGCAGATATGCTGAAGAGTTCATGCTGRTGAGGATGTATATTGTGAAGAGAAATCAGGAGGTAAAGAGGATGTGGGAAATGGGCAAAAAAAAATCAAAACGAAGAGTTAATGTTACTAAGTTACAATAGACTCATCTTTAGCCTTGTATGTCCCAAAAGTTTAACTTGTAACATAACAGAAAACCGAAGGTAGTGTAACATATGTAACACACTGCCCTTAAAAGGGCAAAATAAACACTATACAGAATTGTCCGTGCATGCATGTTTAGCATTTATTTGGCAACTTGAACATTACTGCAATTTTATTAGCATAGGGAAGGAATTCTGTTAACATAGAGTAGGAGTTGAAGAAGGAGGAGTTGAAGGAAGAAGGTGGCTCCATAGAAGGCTGGTAGAGCAGAGGTAGGTACCGTTGCTCTACTGGATATTTATATGTTTTCTGCTATTCCATGGACACAGTGAGCTTAAAAAAAAARGRMCYTYYYYTWAAATAAATAAATAAATAAATAAATAAAAGCATACTAGGAAGTTACATTGTCTCTTGTGGCACTACTCTTGTTTTTGATGTGTTCACCAAAGGATGAAGTGAAATGTCCAGATTTTGATCTGTGTTGCAGAGGGAGGGAGGGAGGTGTCTACCTCTGAAATAAAGGTTGCTCAGAAACTGGAGGCAGRCGGGTCGGCTCACCACCAGCAGAGACCTCTTCATCTAGTATGAGCTAGTATGAGACATGCTGTAAGCGAGTGACTCGCCCTAGACCCTCCACATATACAAGAACAGAGGAAATGCTGACATGATGGAATATCATTTCCAGTTATTAGAGACTTATTTCTGGCAGGCTTGCTGACTAGGAGAAAATCCATCCAGATTTTAGTTTACTTGYCTATATACCTGAAGGCTGTGTTCATCTCGCCTTTGGCAGCAGCATGCACATTTCCATGCACGTTCTCAAGCTGAGCGTGCACACTAATTGCATTCACACAGCTGAAGCTTCAAGGTCCCTCTAGACTAAATCAGTCCCATCCATACTACTATAAGAAAGATATATAAACATGCACAAGATCCTCTTTTGTTGTTTAAAAGCACTTAAAATGAGATTTTTTTTTCCTTAATGAAAACTGAAAATGAAATACCAGTTTGTTGAGCCTCTTACATGTCTGCTGCCTCGTTTTTGGTCAACTCTATGGTGCGATCTGTGATAACTATGGACATGTGTGTATTCAGATCTGGATTTTCCATTTAAAGTATTGCTCTATCATGGTACTGTAAAGAAAAGTTGAAATAAATGCAGAACTATGCATTTGAATAACTAAATAATTAAATATCAAATAACTAAATGCAGATTCAAGAGTGACTCACGTCCCCTAAGCAATACATTCAGATTTTATATTAGCTGAGATTTTTCAAGGCACTTTTCTCAGTTACACATACAAAAGCATCATGCAAGCTAACTATCATTATAGTATGTTTGAATCATTCTTCATTAAACTGTTGTATGTAGTCGCAATTCAGACATCTACATTTTAGCTAACAGAAGATGTGGTTATTCTCTGTCTTTATGTCTTAAATGAGCTTGAAATGTTTGCAGATATTCCAAACTAGCATTCTTGCCCATGCTATAGTCTTCAGGTTCACAGCAAGAAGACAAAGTAAGAAATAAAAAATAATGTTTTGCAGTCCTAGGGGGGAGCTGTTCCCTTTACATCACTTAAGGAACCGAATCGTGCCCTAAGAAGGCAGCGAGCAAATCTCCCAGTGGAAATGGAATAAATCCAACGGAGTCATCTATATGCTACACACTTTGCTCACCCAGGCGTGTAGGAGTGATGTCTGGGCAGACTGGGTACAGTTTCATTCTGTTCCAACATTAGGAGAGCAGATGGGTGACTTAGAGTCATATTTCCCTCMCATCCCTGATCCTGTACTGAATCCAGATCAACATCTCTATTTTCCATCTCGTCACCCTCATTCTCTTTTTCTAGCCAGGCTAGAAAAAGGCTGATTCTGATTCTTTTCTTCTTGTCTTCCTTAGGAAAAAATTGGTTTTATCTCAAGAGGAGGTTGTCTTAAAAGTATTGTAATAGAGCTCATGTGTCAGGATGAGTGCTGGTTTAAAGTTAGAAAGAGGTATGGAGTATCTCCCCTACTTTTCCTTCCTTCAAAATGGAATTCAGCCTGTGTTAAAAGCAGACTTTACTTTTTTTTTTTTTTTAATGATTTCTTCAATTTTAAGGCTAAGAGAATGACTCATCAGAGTAATCTTGTAACCCAGGGAAGAATTAATATTATATAAGCAGAGGGGAGATTTTGATTTGATCAGAGTGTGATCTCTGACTTCTTTCAGGGTGCCTGCATTATTTTCTTTTTAAGAATCACATCTCAAAATTGTTGTGTTTTTTTTTTTCCTTTATGAGCACCTTTGAATCGCTGGTCGTTTTCTGATTGTCTTGATTAGAGGTTATCCTGATTACTTCTGAGGAACACACAGTATGTCACTATTTGTGAGACTCTTATGGCTATTTCCACTTTTAACAACTGTTTCCCCAGATTGTATCATGGCATTTTCATCTTTTTGATCCTAATGTGCCAGGACACTTTAGGAGAGTATTTAGGAATACCAAGGGGAGCTAATATTGTTTCATTCTTGTTTGTAGCACCTTATTCCATAGAACATATGGAAACCTAAAGAAAAAAATAGAAATACCATCTACGAGTTAAAGGACCATTTGCTTGGAGACTAATTCTTACATGTTGCTATAGAGTGTTTGGTTTTGTCTAAGTTTATTAATTTGACCTGGGTTGATCTTTTTCTTTTCTGTTTTTTTCTTCTTCTTTTTTTAAATGTAAATGAGTCATTACTATACTTTCTAGTCTCCCAYCAAATCTGTTTAAATCAGGTGCACTACAGGATAAGTCCTAAATTGGAAAAACTCTAGAAATTTAATTTGTAAGATGAAGTCTAAATTAATATTGCATTTATGACTAAACAGCTTAGCAAGCAATCAGAAGTTAACAGCAAGGCCCCTTGCTGGCACTACAACATTATCTAACTGTGCATGGAAAGCAATTTGTGCTGTCTAATAAGCACTAGTATGAATGTAACAGCAGTTTAAGGATAATACATTGCATAAGAATGTGTACTTTTATAATCCAAACTGGCTTTTGCAGCCTTAAGCCAGGTCCTTAAGAGTAAGGTTAACCACCATTACCTTATCTGGGCTATCAACGCTGTTGTTTTCCTCAGGATGCTAAATAGTATCTTGGATTTCATTCCTCTGTCAACCACRCTGCATGATAGTGTATTGTTTCTGTGATCTGTTGTGTCTAACGTACRTTGATGTGTGACCACTACCCTGAACTTCCCTCCTAAAGAAGCTCGTGCCAAGGCTGCACCAAGCATGCCTGGTGTCGCAGCAGGACCCTGACACTGTGCAATGGAGAGCCTCGAAAGGGTCCTCCGGCAGGAATCAGGGCTCTTTCCCAGCACCCAGCCCTGCTTATTTAGTCTAGTACAGTACAAGAACATGTGCACAGACACACTGGCGTCCTGTTACATTCCTACAGGGTAAATAATTTGTCAGGACTGATGCTGCTCAAGTATAAATGGCAAGAGCAAGTCCAGGTGACACAGGGGAGTGTGCTACCTCTTAACTACAAAGAGAGCAGGTCATGCATGCCACTCATCAGATTCCTCTTTTGGGGGAATGCTTCTATGCTTTTTGTTTTGTTTGTTTGCTTGGAAACGAAATCGGTTTTCTTTTTATTGTTATTATTATTATTTTTTTAATCTTGAGGACAATTTTTCTCTCTTTAGCTACACTATCATAGCATATATTTCTACCTCACAAAGAATAGGACTATAGGATATTACATTTGGTGGGATCCTCTTCAGCCAGTCAAACCACTGATTTTATCCAAGCTTCTTTAAAAATCCTTTTTCAGTCTTCCCTCCTGAATCTGTTTTGTTCTTGAATTTGTATGTATCTGTTTTAAAATGTTCCAATTTATTCTTGGCATAAGTCCACAGGTTTTAAGAGAGTTAATGAGCAAAATTCATCTCTGATTTAATTTGTAGTAAGCCTTGGTGATGATAAGCACCTTGGAAACCACTGACTTAACAAGAAAACTCCAGTGGCAGATTTTGGAAAGTATTTATGTACAGGTTGCTCTGCTCAGCACCAAGGAGCCAAGCAACTTGAGTCTCTGGCTGTGGATTTATATAGATTTTGGGCCCAAAAAGGAGGAAAGAGACCTAGATGCTTTCCCTTTGGAAAGGACTTCGTAGGTACAGATGGGACTTGAGAGTCTGAAGGGCAAATGACTGAGTTGGAGGGATACAGAGGGYTTTCTTTTGTTTTCTCTCCCTTCCTATAAGGCATCAGTGCCTAAAATGAGATGTTTCTGAGCTAGTTGGGACAGCATATTGGTGACTTTGTCTCCCAGGCCGGTGTTTGTGGCACTCCTATGGGATATGTGAGAGATTCACTTTCACATTCTCCTGGAATAGGGATTTTAGGGATTGTTTGGTTTTTTTTTTTTTTTTTTTTTTTTTTCCCCCACGAAGATGTTAGATGCAACCAATGAGGCAGATTCAGTCTCAATCTGAGACAACATATTTCTCTTTAGAAATATTTAATTACTCATTTAGTGAGAGTAGTAAAAAAAAGTGCAATCAGACAATAAGAATAGTCAAATCGCATGTGAAAACCAAAATTCATGTTTCTGATCTCATCAGTATTTAATGATGGATAAAATGGGGAAGACAGAGAGTTGCATCAGAAGGTGCAATAGCATGTTCAGACTTCACTGAAATAGGCTACTCCAAAATGTGCAGAGTCAAGGTCTTGGAAATAGCTCTTCCTCCTTCCAGCTTAGCAACTAAGCCACGAAGTTACTGAGAAGTTACTAAACTCCTGAGAAGGAGCTATAACATTTTTGTTTGTTTGTTTGTTTGTTTGTTTTTAATGAGAAAGTACTGGGCTGGTTTTGGTACATAAATCAAGGTAGAGATTTACAGATGGGAATCCTGTGCAGAGGTAGGCATTTTTCTTCATCCCTGAATTAGGCATGGGATTATCTAAAGGTTGCATTTATGCCACTCCCATGAGAGAGCAATTCTCAATGTATGGTACAAGTATAATATAGCCCACTGATGCAGGGCTAGGGATTTTAGCTGCGGTCAGAACACCCAAAACATGGATGTCGTAACAGCTGAGGTCCTGGTATGCAGGTAGCTGAAATATCCAAGGCACTTTGCAAAATTGGGCATAGCTGAATAAATGACTTGGCTCTTGCACTGCTGGGAAGGGTTCTTTTAAAATTCTAGGCCTAAAACACTGCACGTTGATACAGAACTGATCTCTGGTGATGGCAGGCATTTAGATCCTTGTCAAATATACAAATTAATTAGAGCAAAAAAGCCCTAGAGAGAGGGCAAGAAAGGTCAGGAAGGGAAATTGGAGGAATGGACTCCCCTGTGGGAATTCTTCTGCTGAAACCTGCACTCTCTTGTTTGAGTTGCTAGTGGGATCCAGAGAGATGTAAGTTTTGAGTGTGTGAAAAACAGCCAGGACTGTGGCTGGAACATGATGCTGAGTAAAGGAAAACAAGTTAAAACTCTTTTTCTAAAGCTCTGCTGAACATAAAATCTTACCCTARTGTTTCCAGAATAGCTTTTAACACTCATGGTGTATCTTGGGACGCTCTTATGTCAATCCTACCACTGGGCAAAAAGGAAAATAACTCTAATGCATGTAGCATCCTCTGCTGTGGATGGGCTTCTGAGGGATGGGTGGATACAGTCCTTTGGTTGGTCCTATTTGCTTGCAACAGTGTCACAGGCTGTGTAAACCTTAGAGGATCTGCTCCTTTCTAAAACCAAACAAACAGCCTGAAAACAAACAAACAAACAAAAAACCACCAAAAGAAAAGATTTGGTACRGAACAACTGATAGGCCTATCAAGCATTACTATGTCACATTATCTTTGTGTCCATGGAAAATAAAAAGGATTGCATGGGCTTTCAGCTGTAAGTCCCATCCCTAAATTAGACGTTGCAAACAGGTCAGAATTTTCTTACAAGAACATAGACATTCCTTCCCTTGTATTTATACTCTTAGCATGCTCCAAACATGCTCTTCTTGGAGCCATGGTATCTGATCTCTTTGGTTACCCTCCAATTCTTCCCACAGAGCTCTATATGATAAATATACTAGAGGGAAATCCAGTGAAATGTGCACACATTACCTCCAAACTTGTGAGAGAGGGGAAGATCTACTTTTTCTGGCATGGAATATGTAAAATAAGGCAAAATGAAGKTTGTGAACTAACTAAAAGTGTAACACTTCTTAATTAAAAAAAAAAAATCAGTTAACTAACTAATATAAAAGTGTAGTCAATACAAGATACAGTGCAAGTCACACTATAAATTACGTTCAGGTGCAGTCTCTTGCACTAATATTTTTAATCAGATTGTATCTGTACTGTCCCTTTTTTGTTGTTGTTATGTTAAACCATGTTGACAGCTATGCTAGGGAAWATATTCCAATAGACAGAATAGATGGAGAGGACAGAAAAGCTTCCCAAAGAATTAATGGGAAATACTTTGCAATAAATATAGAAATGAGCTTAAAACCACAAAAATTTCATGGAGCTAGTCCTGACTTTTCCAAAATATTAGGCATATTTGAATCTAAAGACCAAAATCTTCTTTATTAGAACTGACAGAGAAAAAAAAAGATCACAGAATCACAGAATGTTCAAGGTTGGAAGGGGCCTCTAGAGACCATCTAGTCCAAGTCCCTGCTCTAGCAGGGCCACCCAGAGCACGGGGCACAGGGCGGCATCCAGGCGGGTTTGGAAAAGCTCCAGAGAAGGAGACTCCACAACCTCCCTGGGCAGCATGTGCCAGGGTTCTGTCACCCTCACAGTGAAGAAGTTCCTCCTCACCTGGAGATGGAACTGCCTGTGTTTCAACTTATACCCATTTCCCCCTATCATGTCATTGGTGACCACCAATGAGAAGAGCAAGATCTTTTGTGAGATTTAAAATTTTCAAAATATGTTTATGTTCATCAAAACATTTTTGCTTTCCTAGCTCTGTTTTATGTTAAAATATTTGAATTATTTTTTTGATTCAAGTATCTTTTGACTTTCTTTAAATTTGAATGAAAACACAGTAGGTGATAGAAACAGCATTGCTTTTGTTCAGTGCTCCTGCATTATACGTTCTTTTATTTCCTGATTTTTTATCTTTTCTTTTCCCCGATGAAAAGTGTTGGTGCCATGCAAACTCTTTCTTTTTTTTTTTTTTTTTCCCTAGAAACACTTGCAACATAAATAATTTTGTCCAGCATCTGGATTACCCAATTTCTCATCTTTTTTTTTTTTTTTTTTTTTTTTTTTTTTTATTCCCCCTAAATCAAGTTTGCTTCTTGGGATTTTAATAATTAACATTATTTAAATTTATTGTAACATATCTGCAAAATCTGGCAAGTGTTGTCCCTCGAGTGAAAATTAATACTATCTAAACCATAGAATAGAGTGATTTGAGAAAAGATACCTTGGTAAAGCGGAAAGAAGCACCCACAGAACTTGTGTTCTAAAATAGTTTATAGTCGTTGTGTTTAGGTTTAATTTTTTCATGGTGATGTTTAGACTTAGCAGTCATGTTTCTCTCGGACAACTTAGAGGTCATGGCGAATGCTGGCTCCGTCATACATGTCTCCCTGGCAAGGTGAATAAGAGGATGTCATTTCATSCTGGTTGTGCAGAAAGTGTGGAGCCCTCTTGGAAGTGCCACAAGAAAAGCCTGCGTGCTGCATAGGAGCCAGTCTTCTCTGGAAACCTTTTATYAGTACTGAGCAGTAAACTAACCGGTGCGTGTTCAACATCATGAGCTACAGCTTGAGTGTTCCTCCCCCTGCTCGGAGCGCTGCCAGCCGGAGGAGCAATGTTAAGTGGTATACGGCATTCTCCAGCTCTCGCGCCGTATGTGGAGCTGTGTGGGGCTCATCCTGCAAGGTCTCCTGTTGCCTGCAGCGTGTGTCGTTCATTTTGCGTTCTGCGCAGCACAAGCCAGTTTGGGTTGATGCAACCACCTTACCTGATTTACCCTTTCTGTGGGTGGACGGGAGCTGCTGTAGCTGACAAGTGCTTTGCTGGTACGGTGCAACCTTCACGTGTTTCTGAGCATTTAGCTATAGCTTGCTGCTGCTTGAATAATAATAATAATAAAAAAGCTTCTGTCAATAGTTGTCCTATAATTGTATATACTGCTGGCATTTTCTGAGTGTACAATTCAGAGGTCTGCTCCTTAAGAAGGGCTTGTAATGCAAAAACAGAGCTGTGTTGAATTTTAGTATCTAAGTGGATCTGGAATGCTTTTTGGGAAAAAAAAATGGAGAAAACCATGACTCATTYCAAGACAGCCATAAAATACAGCAGTGCCAGAATCATAAATTGTTGCCCATGAATGTATCACCCATCTATTAGAGACAGACTTCTGCTAATACCTCTGCCAATAAGAGACCATCTTTTGCCAATAAATTTTAAGGTGGAACATGCTGGTATTTATCGCAAAACTAAAGTTTGCCACTGGAAAGACCTCGTGGAATTGGTTCAGATGATTCCCTACCCCTTTCTCAGAGGCTCTAGACATTCTGGTTTGGAACAGTAGACGTTTTACATAACTTTCATGAACATTTGGAACAGTAGAGGAAATACAGGCAATTCGATTTCAAATGTTTCCCAAAAGTCAACACTGAAATAGGAGCACCAGGAAAGAGGGGGCATAAAAAAGAAGGATGTACTTGATAAAACAGATTCTTCTGGTGTTCCTCATATAGGATGTTCTAATGGACTCAGAAGGATAACCATATTGTAATGTTGTCCTTTCTAATGCCTGAAAATCAATAAATATTATAGAAACAGGTCTTTTAGCTCATCAGCCTTCTTGCTAGCTGCAACCTGTATTTTGTTGAAGTGTGTGCCAAGTATTAAGAATTTAGTATTGGATGGGATAGATTGTTTTAAGGGATACTATGTATAGTCAGACAGATGAAAAACAGGGGGAAGAAAAACTCCTCTTCCACCCTATAGTAAGCTACATGAGGCACACTGGGAGGTGAAGGAGGATGATGATCTTTCATGAGCCATTCAACCTCAATCCTATTGGCCAATTGCTTGCATTGGTTATCGTAACCTTTCTCTTACAAAACACGGTAATGCTGAGAATAACAAGTGATAGCTGTAGGAGGGACAAAAAAAAAGCAAGGCTTAGAWCTGATGTAAGGATTCCCAACTCCTTAACTTTATGGATGACATAATTGCTGTCACCACAATCCATCGATGCGAAGAAGCTGGAAGCAAGCTGGCAGGAATACAAATTTTTTAGTGGCTTGACTGGTAGAGTCATTTATTTAAAAGTCCGTTCGAGCAATGTTAGGACTCATATAGGCTCCCCATAGAGCATATACTGTATATCCTCCCTATAAAATATGATGAAGCGCAGATCTTTTTGAGCACATTAGCAACCAGATTCAAAACAAGAGGACTATAATTTTACAGTTAGTGTGCATGATTTGACTCTCTCTCCACCCTTCTGGCTGCTACATTTTAAAGCATGAAATATATCCTGTAGGGTAACCCTTCCTGAAAGAATATATTATCAGTGCTTCTGTGTAGCGGATATAACTGTCTGAAGACTTCTGTTATGTTTCTCATTTTTTCCAGTCTTCTTCAATTTGTTTTGAAAACTAAGCAAATCAAAATCACGTGAACTGGGAAATGGAAAAAAAGGATGCAGAATAAACTGCACTAGATAATGATTTAAGTGACTATTAGGATTTTCAGTGGTTTAAACAATTCTAACAGGATTCTGGCAACAGTGAATTTGATGCAAGGAAATGGAAAACTGAAAATACCATAATAACTAAAGCCAAGCTTTTTTACTCTTGTTGACTGGTTCAGAAGCATCTAAGAAAAATGAGATTTCTTAGTCACATTATGGTGTGTGACAGTATCTCTACTGTCTGTTTCCGAATGAGGGAAATATAAAGTGTGATGTGGTGCCATCATCTTGTTACATCATTATTGTCATTGGTTAGAAAATATGTATGCTCTAACACTGAGATGAAATATCATTTATTAAAGCTATAGTAGGGCTGGCAGGAGAGTAGAACAGTTGTTATTTAAGATATTAAAAAAAAAAAAAAAAAAAAGAACAAGCTTAGTAAGCACCAAGATCAAAGGGAAAAGAATGTTTTTGTGCTTATACTCCTGTTAGCAGCCCTAGAAACTGCAACTGTTGCTTTGCTGTGGGATCTGCAGAGACTGCTAATTCCATTCCTACTCGTAACAATTTTCCTAAGGAAGGACATGGGCAAATTAGTAGTTTTTTTAAATAGGCAGGGACGAGAAGATTTCTGTCCTATAGGCATGCTACCTTAGGCAGGATGAGTCTGCTTTGCTTGGGATTGTGATTCCACTTTCTTGGTGACTCATATGAAGGCTATACAACTTCCAGAGCAYAGGGAAATTGGCGCCTTATGCCAAAACAAGCTGCAGACATGGTGTGGCAGTGCTGTGACTTGGGTCTTCCTTAGGGAAACTGTCTGTTGAACAGTATTGACACTGACACATCTGGGAAAGGAGTTTGATAATGGAGCCACATAGAAACACTCATTATATGATGTAGAAAAGACAGGTAGCCAAATGACTGAAACTCCTCCTTGTCACAGGCCATGGAGAAAATGTCATGTATGCTGCAGTAGTTGAAATTTCAAAAAATAAGCCRTGTGGTTCTAGTCAGAAGATATTTTGATCATTTGAATGAATTACAAAGAACGATCCAGTAGGAGTTGGCCTGAACTTCTATCATTCCACTCATCTATCACCACTCATCTATCATTCAGTGCATAACATGTTTTTTGCATTATGATTCCGGCTGTCATTGCAATTCCTGTAGCTATCGCCTGATAGCTGGCAGTGGGAGCCAAGACCAAAACCTCTGGGTAAACAGGGCTACTTTCGTTACTTTCAGAGGAGTCGTACCTGCTTCTCTCCAGGGGCTCATTTAATTACCTTCATGAAATGCCATGCAGATTTTTCTCATTGTTGTTGTGTTGTCAAAAACAAGACAAGAAATCCTCTGAGGAAGATGGGAATTTTAAAGGATGTATGAGTCTTTTTCTCCTGCTACGTGACGTAACTTCATGAGAGTTACTCTTGTGTTACCAGGAGAAAACAGATCATCTTTCCTGGTCAGTGCTAGGAGCTCTCCTTCCGCAGGGGAAGAGTTTCACTCCCTGCCTTTCAGGACTAGCAACCAGAGTACAGACAAAGTTGAAAGTTGACCGTGAGGATAATCAGTTACATGTAAAAGATRTTGCGTCAGTGAGTTCACTGTGTGTTCAGGCCGAGATGATTGCTGTAGCAAAACCGGTGAAATAACGCTGCTCCAAAGTCTGCAGTGTGAATATCAGCATTATGCAACAGCGCTTACTGTTTTCTTACCGTGCTCTCTTTTTGCTCACAGAACTGCTCTTGTCAGGAAGAATTTTTAAGTGGACAAGAAGTGTAGGATCGGGTGGAAGTTATGCATGGATATGCTGGGTGTTTTCTCCAAACATGATGTATCATTCCCATGCTAGTTTCTTGTGAATCCTGGCTTAAAGATTGTATTTTATTCAGCGAAAGCAGCATGGCTGGTGTATGTTGAGGGGATGTAACCCAGACGTGTKCTGGGGACATGCAGCACGGAGCCTCCTGCTCTTTGTTTTCGGAGCATGTGTGTGTTGGGGATCAGCTTGTGCGTAATCCACATGGAAGTGGAGGCCACTTCCCTTGTTGATTCCTGGATCTTTTTAACTTTGTTGAAGCTTGCAGTGGGAAAGAGCAAGCATAGCTAGAAATGCCCTTGTCTCTCTCTCCCTTCTTTCACTTTGTTTAAATTTCATTTCCTAATCTCACCCAGTGTTTTCAGTATCTTATAAAGCTACCCAATAAAATTCATAGGCTTGGAGGCTAACCTGTATCATTTTTTGCTGCAAAAATTTTTTTCAGTTGAACTTTTAAGTATGTAGACCACTGTTTTCTACAGCTTCTCACTAAAGCATACTTGTTGTATAATGATGTCTCTATTCCACTGTTATCTTTCATCCTTTGCTGATTAACATACTGAATTTTGAAGGATGAGTGAAGAAGCTCTGTCTAGGCCCTTGAGGGAAACTCACATTTTATCTCGTCTTCCACCCTCAGAGTCACTTTCTGATAAGCTATTTTGTAAGGAAGGATAAACTGCTTTAGTTCTGGCTTAACTACCATACTGAATGGTACAAGGAAAATGATCTTGGAAAAGGCAGCTTGGTTAGTGCCATAGCTGTAGAAGCATTCTTGCATTTCTACAGGTATTCTTACTTAAAACTTGCAATTGACTTCAGACTTTGAGGTTGCTTTGTACATGGAACCTAGGAAATGAGGATTATTGGCAGAAATATTTGAAAAAGGAGCAAAGTTGGGATTTGAAATGATTTCAAATAAACTTCAGTCCAGGTTTCAAATGCTCAATGCTTATCTGAGGAGGCTCTTATTTTATTTTTTTTCTTACCTGTTTGTCAAGAAAGGCATAAATTCAATCACAAAGCAGTACGTTCTTGTGCTAAGTGCTATGCATACATGTAGAAAAAAAATTATGGTCCCTGCCACAAAGAAGTACAAGCCTGAAGTATTTAGACCTACCCTCTGTCTGGACTGCTGTCAGCATGTGTCTCTTCTCATCCAGAAGTCTGAATAAAAGGGAAATTGAAGACTTTGGACATTTGTCCAGGATGTCTCAATTTCCCAAATACAGTGGTTCTGAAGAGTCCAGGGGGCATCCGGAAAACACAGGGAGGTCCAGGTTGATGGCCTGCGTGTATTCAGTAATACAGGCTTACATCTCTGATCTAGTGATGCAGTGGTAGGTCTGGCATTTGGAAAGTATTGGGCATGTACCACTAAGCACAAATATAAATATTTCAGCCTGCGAAGTCTAGGGGCTACAGTCTAAGATGTTGCAGCAGCAGCTGAAGCACAAAGAGAGGCTTGCAAGAAGCAGCTCAGAAATCATCCACAYATAGCCAAATGGCAAATTTATTCATGAGCAGAGAAACAATATAGCTCATCGAGACTTATTTGAACCCTATTCAGAGGACTGAAGTGATATATACGCCTTGTGCTGGTCCTCCACTGAGAAATGGAGTTCATCCAGCGTGAATAGTTTTGAATAGAGAATGAATATTTAAGCCACATGCAGACAACTGATGAATAGAAAAAGGGGATAAATTATCAAATTAATTAATATTAGTAGTGAGTGCTTACAAATACTGCTCATCAAGGACTAGACCTTTTGTTGCTCTGACTGGGTGGGCGTTTGCTGGTTTGAATTATCTTTGCAAGAAAACAATCATCAAAGAAGGCAAAAAATATTTTAAGAAGCTCTTTTAATACAGCRTAACTCAGAATAAAATATACTATTGTTTAATACAACTATCTTAGTTACAACTCTGAACATATAAAAGTTAGCTGCTTGGCTTGAAAACAGAAAAAAAGCCCTATTCCAATATATTTCATTTTCTGTCTCGTGTCATGTATTTGCTCATAACACAACCCTAGAACTTAGCTGGCCCATAAAACTGTAAGGAGGGAGCATCTAGCCAAACTCTATTGCATAAATTTTTTAAARTAGTAGAGAACTTATTTGGTTGTTTCTTATCAGTACTATAAAACAGAAAGTAAGCTTTTCAATGTAAAACAAACAAAAAACAATGGAATTTCTACATGGTTGTCCAGAGTAGGATCTCAATGCTGTCTTGACAGTTCCTTCTGACTGTAAAACCCCCACACCCTGATTTTTGTTCCTTTAAACTTTGTTAGAATATATCACTTTCACATTTACATTTTCAGGTTTTRTGCAATGCTTCAAGTCAACCGATAAGGGGTTTTGGGGTACAATAATTCTAAAACATTTTTTCAAACTAAACTTTTTATAAAAAACTTGAAAAAATCATACCTTAACAACATAATATACATCTTTTTAATCATAATTACAGTGTGACATTCACCTTTCTACGATGATCTTTTCAATTTCAAGAACTCTGTTGTTTCATTGCCATTTGAAGACAGTTTTGTACTTGTAAATTCTTGCATCTTAAGTCAAAGCCTTCAGCATTTGGTTTTGTGAACATCACTTCAAGGAAATAATTCCTGATGGAACTATTAGATTCATTTGAATCAATTTTTCATTAAATAAGTTGAATCAATTTTTTATTAAATAAGTTATTCACTAGTCTTTCTTCTCTCATCTCTGAGTTGCTTTAATCATGTGTGTTTTTTTTTTAAGTTGCCATCTTGTACAGCATAATTTTACTTCATCCATAGTGCATAAAAAGCACATGTATGCTCTGTACTAAAATCAGTTTTCAATGGTATTTGTTACTGGCTCAACTTCATTGCCCTTTAAATCATTGTTCCCCCTAAGAGAAGTTAACAGCAGTAGTTAGGCCATTATTTAATGCACTGTTAAAACATGATGCCTCTCAACTTGTATACTGTCCAACTACTGTTTCTGTCTTTGATACATCTTGATAAAATGGTTATATTTGGTTTAAGTATAACTTAAAAGTATAATTTAAATTTCCACCTCTGCTTTCTGCTTGTTTTGGGCCAGTTGGCTGAGAAATTTTGCTCCGGAATACAGCCAGCCTCTCAGTAGCTAGCTGTATTTCTCCAAATCATATTTCTTTCAGCAAGATTGTGGGTCTAAACACAAGCCTTTGGTTTCAATACGCTTCAGGATCATTGTGTCAGCTATTGGCACCATTGGCGCTTTGGATTTCTCTGTAACAGCATTGAGGAGACTCTGACCTGTGAACTAGGAAAAAGCCCATGTGCTCATGTGCTGAGGTCTAGAGAATAGAAATTGCAAATATTACAAACAAATGGTTCAGAATTGCTCAGAAAAAAAGGAATTGTCTCTGATGGAACTGTAGTCTCTCAAGTAGTCTGGAGGGGGAAACCAAGTGAGGAAGCTAGAAGAGCATTTGCACAAGCATGTACAGGTATGGAAAGAGGAACGTCCAGTCATATTCCTAGGAAAGAAGCGTGAGTGCCAGCAAGGGCCTCTTCAGCTGGCAGCAGTGCTGGTGGCTAGCGTGGGCATCCAAAAATCGCACAGGGATCTGAGTACATAAGCAGAAACAAGAGCCAGGAGGGGAAGGGAAGGTTAGAGTCCTCTCCTCCACTTTCCTCCCATTGGCTCGTGGACACCCTACCCCCTCTTTCCACTTTAGCCTCTGGCCTCATGCCTTATCCTGTGTATATGTTAGGGTCTCCCCAAGGAATTCTACATATCCTCCGTTCTGCTGAAATGTCCCTCTTCTTTCACCCTTTTTTCACCCCTTTTTCCTAATGGATTTTTTGTTTTCTTCAGTTTTCACTGTCCTGTGCTATAATGCATTTAACCTGTGCATGCCTTAAGTCATGTGCTTTTTTGGCTATTCTTCCTTTATTGGAAAAGGCAGCATTGCATATTAGGTCTCTGATAAGCTGATGGATACGTGCTCTGAGCCAGCTATGCAGATATTAATCAATCTCTGTTAGGCAATGATTACATTGATTACAGTACAGCACAAGTCGCTCTTCCACAAATAGTCCAGACTTTTACCTGCTGGTTAGCTTAGGACTTTTTCCCCTTTTAATTCCTTGCTTGGTTTTTGGTGGGCTCCTTTTTGATGTTCTGTTTTAAGGATATAAAACTTAGCTTGATTCTACCAAATACACCTTTTTAATTTCTTCCCAACTATGCCACTTCTTGAGAAGAGKGGAAATACAAACTTACACAGCTCTACTTCCAAATGTCTGTGATGCAACAGATTAAATTAACTTTCTCAAATGGCTCTAGAAGTTTTCTTTTTCTTGTAAATTGCATCATTACTCTTTGAAACCCAGTGCAAATAATTAAGAAGTGGCAAGAGCATTTGTTGCGAGCCCATCTTTAACATATTAAAATCACTCCTGAAACAATACTGGCCATGGACAAAAGGTACTGTTTCAAGAAGAAAATAGAGAAGAAAATAAAGACTTGGCCTGCCACTCCCAAAACATGAATGCACAGGCTGCCACAACATTTTTGTAATCGTACCATCTTGAAACACCAAAATGAAAAAAAGAAAAAAAAAAAAAAAGACAACACTTATTTTATTTTCTGCATTTGAAATAGCTAGGTGATACTGGAGACTCCCTTACTTATTGGTTCTTGTAATGAAAAGAATAGACAACAAAAGGGTGAATGTAGCTTTAGGTATCACTAATTCATAAGATTTATGGTGGGTGGGTAGGRGGAGAAAAGGTGTCTGGCTTTGTATATGGAGTTTGGAATTATCATGGCAGTGCATGCATAGACATGTGTGTATGTTAAGAAGACTTACTGACCGCATGGATGGCTGAGAAAGTTCCCAATGTAATATACCTGGATCTGTCGTCAGAGGTGTAGGCCACCTATAGATAGATATATGACTGAAAGACAGCATATGGCACCAAAAGWTCATTTCCATTCCAGTGAAATAACAAATCTTAATGATATTTTTATAATRCTAGTACTGACTAGTGAGATCAAAAGTGGTCTCTCCATGACCTGACAACGTGGAGAAAAAAAACACTCATAAATCTTGAATACTAACTGGAGGGCAATATTTAATTCCCAATGGTAGAGATATGAAGGTCTGTAACTCACAAGCAGCGAAGCCACAGAAGTTAAAGAAGTCCTGTTACATCTGGGCTGGAATGTGCTCTCTTAACAGCTGCCATAAATTTCTGGACTCCATCTCTTACTGCTTTAAGTATTCATATTAATTCCTTTTTTTCTTTCTTACACTTAGTTTTGTTTATTTGGCTACTGTTGCAAACAATATCAGGAAAAGAAGTGCAAAGACAGATGCTGTATTGCAGTGGGATATATCACTCCATATGTTGGGGTCTGACTTTACAGGATAAAAGTGAGACTACCTACTTCGTCTCATACTGTCTTTTTATTCATTTATTTGTATTTCTTCCTATGGTACAAACCTAAGCACTCAGTCGACATCATGGAAGTGTGCAGGAGATTTGTCACTGGCTGCAGCGGGAGTGTTCTGGGATCTGCTGATTAAGAAAGCCCTTGAGTTTATCTGAGAACAAGGACATTCTTGTCATAGTACGGCCTAGTTTTGCATGCCTTCACCAGCACATTGGGCATTCGCTGCTCCGTGTGCAAGTCTCAAACACTAGAGTCATTGCATGGGTCTTTGGAAAGTTTCTGGACTTTTATTTCTTTATGTGATGCTATTTTCAAGATATGAACAAATTCTACAACTGCATTCCCACCTTTGCCTTTAGAAGTGGCAGGMGGTCTTCCAGGCCTGGATGGGATGGCCACTCTCCATCTCCATCTATCCATTTATACAACTTTTTTTTTTTTTTTTTTTTTTTAACTAAGCCAAAAAATGATTCCAGAAATATGGTTTTAAATTGATTCAATTTCAGGGCTGGCCTGAAGTTTTGATTTTTTTTTTTTTTTCTTCTGAAACAATATTTCAACTCCTGTTTGCATCTGCAGATGTATGTAACTCTTCTTGAGTACTAAGTTAACACAAAATGTTAAAAATCACGGTGAAATCTTAGACTTTGCATTTGAAAAAAGCCAGCCCTTTTTTTCCACTCCTCCATCCACCCTCTATCAATGGTTTTAGATCCTAATAAGGGCAACGGACGTGACTGATTTAACCAGGAAAAGAAGCTGCGGAATGCTTGGGCWATAACTCACTCTAAAACAAAAATAAAATGCCAAAAATAATAGTATAATATCCAAAATGATTACCTTTTCAAAATGATTTACTTGTACAATAATCACTGCCTGCATAAAACCTTTCTAGGCTTTTTTACCAAACAACCTGACTGATAGTTTAACATGTGCTACACATAATGACTCTTCTGAAATCTTAATGAATACAGTGCAGGTCAGATTTTACTTCTGAATAATACATGTGTATGGACCTTACTGCAGTAGTTATGAAGAGTTCACCCCACCACACAGTTATGAGCTATTCTGGTGATTATAACTGTAAGTATTCATATATTACTGTGAACATTTTTTTTAATGTGGCATTCTAGCCACTGTAATTACGTTCAACTGAAAAGAACATAACCTACCTGTCAGGTACATAATGCAATATGTTACCATCCCTATAATAGATCGCTGTAACTAACATAACGTTTTTGTAAGTTGCTTGCGACTATTTCATCTTTGATATATTGCTATGGTAGTGGCCCAGTAATGGGATAAACGCAGATAAGATCTCACAGTCATGAAATATGCCTCTCCAATAGCCATTTGAGGGAACTGAATCACATGTGCAGACAGCACCATGTTCCTTGATCTTCCACATGTGTTCAGTTGGGCAGAATCTGAATGGAAAATGATATTCCAATTAAAAATGATAAAAACAACAACAAACAAACAAAATCAAAAACACCAGTAAAAACCCCAGCCGAGGATGAATATTTGGTTCACAGACCAATAGATGACAGGACTACTCAAGTACTCAATACGAGATAGATTGCAAATATATGTAGCTATGTTACAGATAGTGAGGCTTTAATTTTCTCTTAGAGAGTATGACTTGCTTGGAATTGAGATTTTAAGAGATGATCAAGGCAATAATTAGCTGGATGGAGACAGACACCATTGCTTTTGCTGCTATACAGGAAAGAGAGGTTCAGATATGGTGGAGATGGCAGTGTGGGATGCAAAGATGTGATGGAAGTGACCCTGGGTTTGTGRCTTGAAGGGACTTGTTTTAAAACAAATTTTAAAAATGATACAAATGATCAACATGCAACCTGCTGAAGGTCCCTTTCCAAGTAAAGTTATATTATTTCATAATCACTCAGGTCCAAAGCTTGTTGCAGGTGATAGGGTTGTTAGGTGTAATGCTGTGCTGTATAGCTCAGATGTGGCTCAGGAGTATGGATCTCTGTTTATACTTTCCCAAATCAGAAGGGAAGAAGCAAGAGACTGAATTTCAAGCAGCACTATCTCAGAACTCCATTTTTTATAGCTCTCTCTTAGTAGCAGAGAGCTTTTGTGGCATTGCTGCCCATGTGTAGTAGCGTCCAAGAAAAGGCAGCAGCTGTTTTTTTCAACAATAATGGTGTTATCCTTTAAACAACCTATTTTTATGTGCTAAATATGTGGCAGCTACCTTCAACAAGCTAACCTGAAGTCTTGCTGATTTTGAGAACTTTCATGCTGTAAATATCTTAGGGCATCTGGTCCTTTTCCAGCCACTTGTACCTAGTGATTTCAGAATGAAACACGTGAGAACAACAGTGCTATTTTGAGACAAGGGAAAAATTACTAGTTTTTGAAGTTTAGAAGGAAATAGGCTGCAAGGAAAACCGCATTATTTTTCTCTGATGACGTCAAAGTAACTAAGTTTTTGTTTTCAGTAAGTGCTTTATGAACATAGATGAAACAYAAGAAGGATCTCTCTAATTATCATCAGAGCTCCTCTGCCTTGCCTCACTATTTCCTGCATTTAATAAATGAAACATGCACAGTTGGTTCTCAAATGTGCACTTGTTGTTCTCATCTCCTTCATCCTCAGATAAGGAATGTAAGTAAAATGTTCACTCTAACTGTTGGTAACTATTCGCTCTAACTGTGGCCAGGCCTGGTTCTAGAAGCCCTTTAGGGCCTTTTTTCTTGTTAAATGTGTGTTCTTGGTTGAGTGCTTGTGTGAATCACAAGCATTCATCTTTTAAGGTACTTCCCACTGTTTTGTTGTTTTTCCTTATAAAACTTGTATGAATTAGGAAAAAGATAGAATTACTGATGTTAGCAGGAGTCTATCCCTAATGTAGTCAAGACAGTGCAAAGAAGAACCATAAATGCTATTCTTTAAATGTTATATTTCTAAAAAATACCTACTTTTTCAAGAAGATAGCAAACTTGCAGGTCCATGAACAGTGGCTTTATTGAGCGTCTTAAAAATTGTTTTGCCTTTGAAAATTGTTTTGGAAAATTGCTAACCAACCTTCTTATTTCTGTTGCTTCCTGAAATTTTTGACCACTGTACTGAATCTAGGAATGTGCTTTTCTCAATTTTGCAATAAAAAACTTCAGCAAGAATAAATATAGGCGTATCTTACATCAAGGATTTGGTGGGCAATTTTCTGTAGCTATTTTTACTGTGGTATTTTCTTCTATAATAACTTTGCTGACAAGTTATTTTTCCCCACTGGAGTAGTAGACTCATGGAAATTAGAGATGGAAAAGACCTATTAGGTCATCTTGTCAATTTTCCTGCCAACACAAGATTGCTCCTTACAAAGAGTTTCTCAGTATTTCTGTTTCCTGAGCTATGTGAACAGAGTCAGAGTATATATTTCTGATGTAATAGCAGCAGCACACTATAAGGGGTTACTATTTAAATTCTTTTTTTTTTTTTTTTTTTTTTTTTTGAGGGAAGAGATAGTTAGCTCATGCTGGCAAGAAACTCAGGAAAGTTTTTTACAGAGTAGAGAATGTTTAAGAAGGAAGTAGGAGTGAATATTTATTAGCTTTATCACAAACTGTCCACTTTGTGGCAATGATATTGGATTATTTTTGCTTGCAGAATATGCTGGTGGCAAGGTTCTGGCTGCAGGTGTGCAACGCACRTATTAGGCCTCATGCTACTGGCTGTTGCTCCCAAAAGCTGTCCTCACTTACAAATGTAGAACCCCAGGTTATGTTGAGGCTAGTCATTAGAGCAGGAACTGTTCGTCCAAATAATACTTTTCTGCAATAATTTCATTATAAAAAAATACAATGCAAAACAAAGCTTTGGCTCCACAGTCTCTATCCATCAGAGCAGTGCTATTTAAGGCTGAGTAGCAAATGTATTTTCTGTTCTGGGAAACTTTTCATGTCATCAGAGCTGTTCCTCTTGCCTGCTGAGGTGGAGGGGGGAAAAGCAAGAACTTCCCAAGTTTCCCATCTTGCAAAGAGAGCGTGGGTGTGCTGGTGCACAAGCACAAACACGCAGGGTGGCCAACACCCCTGCGYTCAAGGCACCCGTCCAGATCCCTGCTACCTCCCGGCAGCCTCACCAGGGCTATTCCAGGGTGGATCTCTCCCAGGCTCCGTGCAGCTATGGGAGCTCCTCTGTGCCCCTTGACACCTTATTGTTTTGGCAAAGTGGGGCAGCTCCGGCCAGAGTGAACTGTGCAAACCAGGGCTGATCTGGGATGTGAGCAACCTTCAGCACRGGAGCAATCTTCAGGAGCCCTGAAGCCGGGTCTCACCTCCCTGGTGAGTGCTGCAGCCACCTTCTGCGTGGTGGCACGGCTTTCCATCCCAGCTTCACGCTGGAACTCAAAGCCTGTTTTTCCAAAGAAAATTTCATGGTAACTGGTATGTTCCCACAATGTGATTCAGCTGCAGTGAACTAGTGCCTGTATTTTTTTTTTCTCTCTCTCTTCAGGAAAAAACTGTTGCACTGAAAGATTTGCCATCAGCTTTATTGTGCTGAAGTGTAAAGTCTCCTGATGATAATATATAGAACGTATTTCTGAAACTAAAAGAAATCTGTACAACAAAGTTCTAGACCCAGAAACTCTGTCTTGTTTAAAAAAGACAAATTCTACAATATTGAAAGTACCAAATATTTTTCCTTTGAAAATGATTTCTTTTAAAAAACATTTTTCTTGTAGACCACTTCTTTCCTCAGGTGGTATTTCTAGGTATTACAGTATATCACACTATGGATTATTAGGAACAAAAGGAATATTAACTTTGCAATGACTAGTCATGTTGTCCTTGCAATAAATACTAAAACAATAGATACTACAGATATATATACTGCAGATATATTTGTTTTTGTTGAATGGATTCCACCATCAGCGTTATGGCTAAATGCATCATGAGAAATTTCACCTTTATATATTTGGCATCAAATGATATTTCCTGTCTTATAGGCCCTCTCCTTAGTGAGAGGTTTCTGGTGACATCCTGCTTCTGATTTGTGGTAGAAATACTGTGCTGCTTTTTCTTGATTGTTTTTGTTTATTCAAGAAGTCTGATATGGAATGCAATCATTCGCATTATCATTTCTTCAAGCCCCCTTAATTAAATATTTATTTAGCTGTTAGTATTAGCTTCTATGGTTGGTGATGGATTTTACATCAAAACCTGCATGGTGAAGTTTTGTCAGAGTTCCAGGTGAAAGAATATCAAGACAYAGTGTATAAAAATTCACTGTAATCTTCCTAGCGTAAGGGTTGGATTGGAATGTAAAAAATTTGGGAAACAGTACAAATATTTAAAGCGTTAGATTTTGAGGTGTAGCATTTCTCAGCAGGGATACCTTATAAAGAAGATTGTCGAAAAGCCAGAATCACAAAGTGTTGCCTTTGACCTTTATAATAAAGATTTTTTTTTTTTTTTAGTTTCTACTTAGAGCTTTTAACCACTTGCTATTTTGAAGGAAGTTTTAAATTCTTGTTCTTGCTTTGCTATGCTGCTTTATCAACAGATAGGCATTATCTGTCTCTGGCTGCATACATATTATTCAGTTACTTTACCACGGCAATTTCTTAAAAAGCTATGTGAAGAAACCCAGCTAATAAAAGTAGCCTCTTTGGTTGTTTTGTTACTTGGATATTAATGCAGTTCACCTGCAGGGTCATTTTGAAATCAGTGGGAACCTTGTGTCCTTTCGTGGAGAAATGGGATACATAGCAACACTTGGACTCATACACCCACATACTCCAGTTCTAATTCCAGCATTGCCCTAATGCCTTCTACAGTCCGGAGCACTGGATCACTCGGAGAAAATGTGAATCCATAGTTGGTATTTCACTGATTTGTAAAACTGCCAATGGAGGTTTTGAAAAAGGCAGAAGGTAAAATTTGATGAAGGGAGAACAGAACAAAAGGCAAACCTGGGTCCGGYGGGTTAACAGTGGTAGAACAACCTGCTGAGGCAGTACTGGAAAGAGAGTTACAAAAATGGAAGTGCCAGGTCTTTGTAAACAGCAAGAAGCATTTCTAGAAGAAATAGGGAAGTGTAGAGCCAATACATTATGTCTTGGGTTTTGCCCTGGCTGTAAAGCCACATACATCCGTTTTCATCCATGTTTGAGGTTTGGGAAAAGAACAAGTGCAGAAAAGGGTATCTTATTCAATCTGAAAAACTAAATTGAGAAGAAATGACTAAGAATCCATGTAATGAATAAGCAGAGCAGAAAAAAAACCAAACTATGTAAGGATGGGATGAACCAGAGAAAAGATTAGTACTGATTCAGGATGAAGTTAGGTTACAAATGAGATAAAGATTCCTGAATGTTAAAGCACTGTGATTCTTAAAATGGGAAAAGCAGGAACATGATTGGAGACATGAAAATCTGCTAAAAGATCACAGCAACTGTGATAATGGTGGCTGTGATGGTGCAAGAAACTGTTTCCCACCCCCAGCTCCCATCCTTATCAATCACCTGCGACAGGAGGTAAATGTTGGCACTGCAGTATCGTGCCCATCACTTTTGCTGGACTTTGCAGGGGCACAGAAAAGGCACAGAACTAAAGCAGAGGCTTGCTAAATATGTTTTGCATTATTATGTATGTATTACTAGACTGTCATTATTATAGCAGTTAATCCCCACTAAACCTAAAGCTGATTAGGATGTGTTGTCTTCCTCTTTTGCTCGGGGTGGGCTCTAGAGTCATGCTGAGAAAAGCATGGCAGGTATCCTTGTACTACCTGAGGGGCCTGCCTTGGGGTAGCCAAAGGAACTCAGGGGAGCACCTGTGTGAGCAGAGTAGCCCAGGGGAAGCTCCAAGGGGACATTTCAGTTCCCTGTCAGACAGGTATTTTCCAGTGCAGGATGACTGCAGCTCTTTAAATCCTACACACGTATATGTATAATAAACATACAAGTTTGTGCAAGAGGAATAGATTGTAGGTATTGCTTTGTATCTCAGAACATTCTTCTTGGGATTGCATTTGCATGTTGTGATTCATGATCTTGAAGATGTTTTGGGCTTGGTAATTCTATAGCAGTAGTCCTTTAATTTTCTGGGGGCCTTTTGGCATGTGTGAAAAGTGTATCTCAGAGCTCTCTACTCAAATTAGTAGGACTCCATTTCCATTTAAGATTTAGAACATAATTAAAGGGTTATTTTTTTTCACAGCCTTTTCTAACTGAGAAGTTCTAACGTTCTTGGAGAACATAAGTTATCCAGTAGGGACACTACTGCGGTCCAGACATTTCTGAGATGTAAAACAGCCTCTGTTAAAACAGCATAGCAATAGTGTCCAAGCTGAGTTACATATAGAATTTAGGTCAACATCATAGAGTTTAGTTGAGTCATTTGGGGCCAGATCCTGATTTTCTTGCTGGTGCAGGTGGTTCCTGTGACTTCAGTGGGACTTTTCATGTGACTGAGGCAAATAAAGAGTGGACTTTTGAAGATAGTTCTTTCCACAGCAGACTTTCAAGATTTTTTTTTAATTTAAATTGCTAGATTCCATCCAGCACTTTTCTCATGAGGCATCTGTGAAGTTCTCCTGACACTGTATTTGCAAGAGCAGCATATTTACATGAAAAAAAAAAATAACTTGTCTGAGCTAGATTCAGATTGCCAAGGTTCACTCCAGGGGGGAAAAGCAAGAGGGAAGGAGGACTTTTCTTTGCAAGGGATTTACAGGTTGCTGTTGTTGGTGGTTGAGAATCTGGTGACAAACTTGAACACTTAACTAAAATGGAAGCAGGTAATGCAAAAGTATAGCATAGTAGTATTTTGCTTTTCAATAGTTCTGAATTTTGCTTGGGATTTAATGAGCAGGAGTAGTTCCTTGATTTCGTCTTCAAGTCATATTGCAAATAACACATTCACTTGAATGCTGCAGAYACTGCACAGCAGTTTTGATAGTAACGTATAGCTTTTTTCAACATGCAAAGAGAGACTGATTGTATATTTCAGTATGTGATGTGCTAAGAAAGCCGCATAAATGTGATTTCTTTTAAATTATGTGGCTGAAGGCGAATGTACCATACTGCCCTGACTACAGTTTTATGCCCCGAGTTGTAACTCCCTCACAGTATCACCCACTTCATAGCTGAGATTCAGGAAAAAAAAAAAAAAAAAAAAAAAAAAAAAAAAAAAAAAGCTTTTTTAGAGGTGCCGCTGAAAAGTTGGGTCAGGTTTTTACTTTCCAGAAACTTCAGCCTTCTGAAGGGAAGACCTGCTGATAACTTACCCAAACAAGCTGGGAAGGTATTCCTTTACCGTTATCCTTGGAAGTATATTTACAAGGTCAGGTTTCTAACAGAGAAAAGGAAGTTTATCTGGTGTTGATAGTACAGTAGGGTTTTACAGGGGGGGTATTGGATTTCAGTATTCCCCTTTCCACCTGCGTTATCTTCTACAGATACCAAATGACAATTGTTTGCTGACATTTTACTGAAGACTGAGTGAAACGGTAAACAGCTGAGGAAAAAAAAATCCTTGCCTAGGGAAACCAAACTGGAGGAAAAAAGCTTTCATGGGAAGGTGAGGGTACTAAAAACAGTTGTGAAAATAAGTCTTGCAATTGAAAGTTTCCCTGGTAGTTAAAAAAAAGTGAAATGCCACAATTTTACCCCACTGCCCATTTTCTAATCCCAACTTTCTGTTCTTGTTGGATTATTGTTTTTTTCAAACTTGGGATGTGCAGCCTTATCATATCTCAGGGTCTTCGGAGATCAATCTTTTTATTTTCTTGACTGTACAGATACTTCTGCCCCTGGCAAGGCCATCTGGAAGAATCCTGAAATACAAAGGCATTGATTGGGCTGCAAAGGACTTCCAGAAGATAAACTTTTTCACTCTATTTTTGTTGGGCTTTGCTCCTTGAGCATGCTGAAGTGCCTGGGCTCTTCTTTCATTAGATGTGTGAGTGAAGCTAATTTAGTGTTTGCAGGCTCTTAAATTTTGGGCTTCGCTTGTCTGCTGTGAGACACCTTAACAGGGCAAAGAACAGGGAGACAGAAACTGCAAGTGGTTCTTGGTAGGGAAGTTTTAGCCCATCACAAAAGTCCTTTGTTTGTGCTGGGGCTGGGCTGGGATCTGCTTCAGTCTCTGGCTATGGACACCTGACTTTCTCAAGGACAAAACTTGGTGAAATGCAAAGGTGTGTTTCAAGCTCTGGAGCGATGAAATAGCAATGCCATGGCTGGCGGCTGCCGGTAAAATCTGTGGAATCCATAGGTGAAACCTCCAGTTTAAAAAAAAAAAAAAAAAAAAAAAAAGCTTCATCTTATAAGACTGCTGCGTCTCTGCTTGCAATCCCATTGAAACCAGCATCCCCAATAAACTTTGTCGTATCTTGATATATACGGTAATGTTCAGCAAGGCCAGGTTCCAAAGGCAGCTTCATGAAAAGGTACATTGTATTTTCTAAGAAGTAAAATGTTTGTGCTAAAGATTTACAGCCAGAGTAGTGGGGGGAAAGARAAGGATAGAGGTTGTCTTCATCTTTCTCAAAAATAAAAAATAAAAAAATCCTGTGGCATGTAGATGATACAGAGCCGAGCACTTCTGCTTAGGATTTTAGCTTTTGCCATGTCCCTTCTTGCTTGGTCGCTGCAGTGCAGGAAGGAGGCTATCCCRTGCGTGATGCCTGCTATTGATTTTGGATGTTGTATGTAGGCAGCCTCCCTTTCCCACCATTGCCGCTATTCATGCAAAAACATTTCTTTAAGGGGAGTGAGGAAAAAAATCCAATATCAGAACGACATGTTCCATAAGCGTTGGCACTAGTGAATCATGTTTTCTTTCCCAGTTCCCCACTGCAATAACCTGGCTCCCTTCCCCATACTCCTAATGCTCCCTCCCCAGCCTGCACTATCTCCCATTCCCCTCCACTTGAACTGAAACCTCCAAGATCTGAGCTGGGCCCTTTCCTCTCCCCTAGCCCCATCCCTGAGCTCGGAATGAAGTGCTGGGGGAGCATTGCCTGCTGCCAATAGGGCTGGGGGTGCCCCCGGGCTTTCTGCACATTTATGGGGACTTTGAGCATCTTTGAGCCCCATCCCTGTTGAACTGGATCAAAACTGTCAGGAGAGACAGACGGAGAGGGAGCACAGCCATTTGAGCTGGTTCCCCCGCCGCACTGGGGCCTGCAATCCTAAATTCCCAGTAACTGGTTRTATCTGTGCGCAAGGGGCTAGGTTAAGCATTAACAGGGGACTGGGGGCTTGTGTTCCTCTACCCCCATTTGTCCCCGTGCCGAAGCGATGACAGGCAGCGCCACGCAGGGGCCCTGTGCCTCGGGAAGCACAGGCGGTGCAGGCCAAGGGTTCCCCTTGGCGCCCTTCCAGGCCTGTTCCTGCAGAGCCGGACACCTATGAAATTTCCATTACATCAATATCGTGGTCGTTGCAGCAAAACTCAGATCATTCAGCAGTGTTACAGAATTTGTTTGCACTGCTTTTTCCCCCCGAACCTCTGCCCTCCCCTCCTTCTTCTTCTTCTTTTTTTTTTTTTTTTTTTTTTTTTTGGTTGAAAAAATAAGCAAGCTGCATGGAAAGGGTGAACATATACCCAGGAAATAGTTTGCTGATAACATAGGAGCCTTCATGTCTGCTGGGTGGTGCCCTAAGTTTTCTTAACAAAGAAGTGAGTGTTAGTTCTTCAAATAAAAGTTACTTTTTGCACTCACGTAACTGAGGCTGAGAATTTCCAAGATGAAAAAGTTGGTTTTCTATTTATTTTTATTTTTGTTTTTAAATGGGGCACAATTTGAGTGGGATCTCCTCTCCCTCCTGTAAACCCCCTACCCCCSACATTGCCCTCCCCACCGTATGAGGATTACAGTATCCCCAAAACACTTTAGCATTGCGAGCAAAGGAAACAGGAATGGCTTTGCATTATGAACTGAACAGAGATTAAGTTATTGGCGGCCTTGAAATAGCTCTTTCTCAACTTCCATTCCCATGAGGTTATCCACATAAAGTTGCTGTTTAGTACAGGGTCAGCGTGATGAAATTTATTTGTTGAGTCTCTTTGGTGCCAAAGCTTTTGCCAACAATCTGATCTACCTGATAGTGGTACTATTTCAGAAATGTCCAGTCAGTAAAAGAAATGCAGTGTCTGTGGAGTTTCAAAGACAGCACTAATAAGTGGGATCAGAGCTAAGAAATCAAAACAAAACAAAAATGCCTCTCCTTTTTGTAAAATAAGTAAGTACATATAATAATTGCTTAGACCATTTGCAATCCATGATCTCTTGTGGAAAAGCAGACTAATGCTTTTTCATTTCAAATATCCTCCCCTTTTCCCTGCTTAGGTATGTAGACTCTTTTCTTTATGGCTCCATCTGTGCACTGTACTGGATGTGTTTGTATCACTGGATATTGGAAAATTTAAATCTGTGATGGTCTTTTTTTGCAAAGAAAAAAAAATTATAGTGTTGGAGTATATTACAGCGGCGGGGGAATGCAGAGCCAAAGAGGTAAGACTGTGTGGACTATGGGTTTTGTACATATTATCTCTTTTGTTTTATTTATTTTCAAAACCCAAATATYGTTTATAACAAAACCAAAAAAAACACAGTATAGTACAATGATATTCATTATATGTGAAATAAAAGCTTAGGAGAAGACATCTTGCACTTTCAGAAGTACCTGTGTTGTTAAACTATGCATTGCTTCTTAGTCTGCAAACTGCAAGAGGTTTGTCATTTTATTTTTCAAAAGTTTTAATTGCCAACATCATCAAATAAAATGATGATAATCTCCTCTTTGTTTAGTAATCCATGAAATGAATTAATGGTAATGGTTTCCTCTAAGTCAGAACCACATCAAAACCCTATATGTTACCCTCATGAGCAATGAAGCTCTGTTAAACTATGGATAATTAGTTTTACTTCTTGAAAGTTATGAGGAACATCTATAACGGTACAGGGATCCCAAGACAAGTTTTTCACTCGTTGGCCTGCTTTTGTTTTGCTGCAGGCTATTGTGAAGCCTTGGAAAAAGTCCACTGCATTCCTGCCCACTCCWGCAGCTTGGTGTAGATCACCTAGACAGGCCTGAAGACTCACTTTGCACCCACCTTGCTGCTCCAACCACTGTTATCCTGCTGCTTTGCTAAGGTCAGATAACTTAATGATCATGTTTTCTGCTTACTTGAGGGTATTAGACAAAACTGTTTAAAAATACAGAGTGTTCTCGTGTGAATTACAGTCTTTGCATGTGTTGTATTGCAAAATGCATGCTTGGCACAAAGGTATGTTGGGCATCTTGGTTTTCAAATCTCTACATGCCCAGAAGAGTGCACTGGCTGGAAATGTTATGACAGCTTCTCGGACACTGCAGCTGGTCAGCGAGCTCTCACTTTGAGGGAAGGACGATTTTGCTTCTTGGTTCACACCAAAGACTGCTTCTTCACACTGCCTACTGCAGCCAGGCTGCAAACTAGAGCCAGGGGACTCTAGGGGAGGCTCAAGGCAGTAGCAAGGAAGCTAACAGCATTTACTGAAGCTTGCAGCTATCCTGGCATGGCAAGCAGGGTTTCTTGCCTGAAATGTGGTCTATCACTTTCATCCCTGTGCAGAGCTACGGGAGATCTTCCTGTGCTCAAAAGTCTTTTTGCTCTGAGAGGTTGTTATGCTGYAGTCGGTACAGAAACGAAATGCAGGGTTGCCCACAGAGCCTGCAGCTGCCCTTCTGCAAGGCTGCACGTGTCCAGGCAGCGGGTTTGGGAAGCGAGGTGGAGATCCTAAGTGTGTCAAGTGTCATTAAGGCGGACGGTAACTTTGCTCAGGGCAGGGTAGGGCTGAGGGTGGCCCTCACATGCATGGGTCATGCCAGAAACCTTTGTCAGAATAACCGTAGAAGCAACAAGTACAGCGCTGTTGGTGTAATTTTTAGGAATTTTATCAGGTGTCATATGCTAAGTGGATGGTGCAGATGTCTCTCTGCTTTTGCTTTCTCCTCCTGCTTTACCCTGTGTTCCTTGTACATGCTATCTGCTCTGTCATGATGCCCTTTTGAGTATTTTTTTCTCTTTGCATGGTGCTTTGATCCTCCAATTTTTAAATATATTCTTTGCTGTGATTAGAAACCTATAATATTTTATTCCAAAAAGTAATGCCAGATAGGTTTTAAGAATTACTTGTGACAAATCTGTGCATCCTTCATTCAGAGAGATATCAAGCACTAAAATAAAAGAACTTCAGGGTTTTGAGATTGCCCTGTATATTTTATCAGTTACCATAAAAGAAACACAGAGATAAATTATTATAAAACCTCTGTTAGTCTCTCTCTGAACAAACACTGCTGGTTCAAGTACATTTCATCCAACCCTTCACCCCTTTGTCTTAATGGTTGACTGCTTGATATTTACTTCTAAGATTTTATTTAACCTCTTGTTTATTAGATTTACCATGCCAAATCTTCTAGGTCTATTTTCATAATTTACATGATAAGATAAACAGTATTTGTCTGCTTAGGAAGGTTAAATTGCTTGCCACTTGCTTCAAATGAGATAGAGGCAGACTCAGCATGTGAATAATATCGTAAGTTTATTTGTGCAAAACACATTGCTGGAGTTGTAAAACAAATAAACCTAAAACAGTCTTGACTGAARGCTACTGGCTTGAACTACTTAACTCTATGGCTTACACTGTGTCCAGCAAGGACAGAGGCCTGGTAAACCTCATGCCGCTAGGGAGAGCACGGACCAAGGCTGCGGGCAAAGCCCCAGAGTCTGGGGCACAAGATAAGCCAAGCCTTATGCCAGGCTAAAAAAGAAAAAACAACCAACCAAAAACCTAAAAAAAATAACCTCAACTTCAGACTTCCATACAAACTTGACTCTCACCAGTTGTTGGCAATAAATCCCTCCAGGTGGATTGAATTTCAGCAAATTTGTTTGTTTGTATTCCCTAGAGCTGGAAGCGTGCAGAGCGRGTAAGTCAGATGGGTGAGCGTTAGTCCTCACTTAACAGCTCTGCACTTGGAGTAGTTGCTCTGCAGTGCTGTCAGCTCAGTGGTGGAACTGCAGCCCTTGAGGAGAAGGGAGACCACGAGGAGGCTACTTGTTATTTTCTACTTTAGTGTGCTTTAATGGGCAGCAAACGAGCATAGACAACTGTGCCTCTCATGTGCAGAAAAGTAAATTCATAAAGTTCAAAAATCAGGTATATGCCTGTTAGGTATAGGTCTGCTAACAGTCTGTTTTCTCTCCTGTGCACCTCCAAGCACCTTCAAGCACCTTTCTCCAAGCTCCTTCCCCCACTTCCCAAGAAGGGTATTAAGTTAAAAAAGGCTTGTGTTGAACACAGAAAATCCAGGAATTATAATTTAGTAACATTTCTCCTTGGAATGGGCCGAAGTGTTCTGCATGCAGTACAAAAGAAAAACAGTGTGTTTCGTACTCCTAGGGCAGTATACACAATTGTTCGGATTTTTCCATCTTCATAAAGCTCATGCAAAATTAGTTCAGGAGGATATTGTGCACTTTCCCCTTTGAACAGTTTGACGTGAGTCCTGAGGAGAGGAAGAAATTGGGCAATGGGGTAGGATGAGAATTTGAAAACTAGAAAGAAAYGTGTTGAGTTATGCAAGTCAGAATCAAACAAATAGTAGTTACCAAGTCCAAATACAGCAGTGAAGGGCTAAATTTCATTAAAGAAAAAAACAAACATGCAGCTGTCTGTTGATAATTGATCATCTCAAGTCTSCTGTTTCAAAATATTTAAGAGAGCTTTGCACTTGCCCTGGCAAAAATCAGGTTTTTACTTTGTTAATATATATCTCACACTGATTTATTGCATTGTGATTGCTGTAGCTTGGCATGTATGTAGCTGAAGGCCATGTTTAGAGTTACAGTGTTTAAGTGTTTTTGTTTTAATTAATTTTGTGTTAAAAATCATTTAGTGCTAGTTGGCCTGGATGCCTTTGGAAAAGAAAACTCATTTGTCCATGTGATATTTCCTGGTAAAAGAATGGTTAGATAAATAAACAAAACAAAAAACCCCAAGCACTGGCCAAGTTTTCTTACTGGCATTCCTTTCTAAGTTCTCATCATCTTCAGACATCCCCTCAAGYCCTTACGTGGTGTTGTTGATTTTGTATTATGAGAACAAAACAGGTGCCTGGAGGTGCTACAGATACCAAGGCTGGATTAAGGAAGCCTGGAAGCCTGTATTGCATGCCAAGAAACTATTGCAAAATGCAGATAGCTTGATTGCTGCTGTATGCCTCAAGGGTGTGTTGTAAAACTGGGTTCTGGGACTGTAACCTTTGGGAAAGAGTAACTGCCACAGATGGATTAGCCTGGGATGCTTGCRGTGCCGGTGATATTCCAACAGGCCAAGGAAAATGGCTGTTGGGACCCTTTGCAAGAGCTTCTGTATTTTGTTGTAGCGGGTAGAAGGAGTCTCTTCTGATTTGCCAACTTCCTTCCTTCCCCCAGAAAACCTCTTTCTTGTAATCTTTYCTGTAGCAAGATGCAGTCTTCCTTGGAAGTGTTATGTGTTTCACTGCCTCTCTTTACATATAGAAATATGTATGTTTGTGTGTGTTGATATGATAGAAAAGCACATTTAAGAGGTGGGGCAATCTCTACGCTGAACCAAAAACTGAAGGCACATGTATAGGAACAGGGAGGCAGCTGAGGTTTTCCAGAAACCAATCCCAATATATTGTCTCTTCCTTCRGTATATTTTGGTCAGCAAATACAGCTGGAAAGTTGAGGTGTGTTTTAAACTGCATCTTTAAAACTTTTATAGTTCAAAACAGGACTTCATGGAGACATCCGCCCCTCGTACCATTAGATGAGTCAYGTTTTGGGTTTTTTTCCCCCAATGTGAGAATTTTGATTTACTGARATTTTTGACCCTGTCATAGAACATTCAAAATGCCAGGGATATAAATTTAAGGATTATGTTGTCAGGGTTTTGTCGTTTAGCCTTAGATTGGGTCCTGTTAAACAGTTTTAAATGCTTCACATCTGCTGTGCCACAGCAAAGGAAAACAGAACCATGCCTGGAGTATAAAGTGTGGTTACGGTCAGAAAAGTGACTGTGTGAAAATGGCATGTTCTTAGTCAACAGATCTGTTCCCTATGTGCATTACCACTTTCATATGATTGTCTSACTTGCAAAAGTAAGTTAGTCATTACTCTTCAGTTCCTTTTGCCAACTGGGTGCTAGCAGAGCTATGGGAGCTCATGTCATAAATAGAATGGTTAGTTAAATCCCAGTTGCAAAATTGTCATAACTGGTGGCGGAGAGGTCGCATGAGCCAGCCCAGCTTCCCCAGACAACGCTGACAGTGTAATACTGGTTAACCTGGCTTCCTTCTCCACTCACCCCCGCCCTCCCTGCATGCAAAACAAAACAGAACAAAACCAACAACACACACGTACTGTCTTTTTTTTTTTTTTTTTTTTTTTTTTTGGTTTCAGACTGAATAAATTTGATCTGGAAGTCATTGAGAAACAGTAAACATGAAACCCTACTATGACAAACTTACAGAGTGATGCTTTCAGAAGATGATCACAAGTTCAAAGAATAGTAATCAAAACCAAATATGGCCAACCCATCTTTAAAAAAAAAAAAAAGGCTGGAACTTGCATTTCTTGGGTTTGATGGATGATGGTRTATGCATGGTAGTGAGCAGATCGTAAGTTAATATGAATGAGTAGTAAGTGGAAAATAGCAGTAGAGGAACAAAAACCTTGTAGGAACAAAAGTTTTAGAGTGAATAATTTATCTGTTAGCATTCCCTGTTCATGTTATTACCGTCCTAGGAAAACTAAGCAGAGCCCCTCTCCTCTCTTCCTTGGGCTGCTTTAAGAGTTCATAGCACAGTAGTGAACAAATCATAGTGTCATAATTCAACCCTAGCAGTTTTCCAGGGCTGCATATGGCCAGCCCAGCCAAGATTGCGCACTCATTTTTCATAAGGCATTTTGCTTATCTGCGTACTTCCGAATTGCTCTGCATTTCTGAGCAGGGTGAGAGGGTCCACATTTCAGCAATCCCAGAGGTCAGTAGATGTGCTCTGTTTTGGGAAGTCTACAGTTACAAATGTCAGGTAAGGATTTAGTTCCTGGCGTTCCTGTGAACTGTGAGCCATATAGGAGGTGACGTGTAGGAGGGTGAAAATTATGTCTCTGGAACTTTCCAAGTGAAATTCCACATGTGGAAAAGCTGGAAGAAGCTGTAAATTGGGGTAACTTTCATTCACTTAAGCCCTTTTAAACTTTCTTCTGGATCCATTTCTATATCCTATTAGGTGATAAAATGTGAAAGACTCTTTCAGATGCTGACAAGCTACTAGTTTATCAATGAGTAGTGTATTTTGGAGTGAGTGGGGGAGGAAAAGACTARCTTGCAATTTTGATTAATATATTTCATCTTTTTTTTTGCTTTAGAGATGATTACTCTTTGGTTGCCATGTGCTCTTTCCTACAATATTTCACTTGCACTTGTTCTGTTTTCTTCCTGGGATGGGAATCTCAATGGAAAGTACTATGTCATGTAAATAATATACACATGACAGTCTATTATTTTGTATGGTTATTAATCCCACTGGAGTTGAGAGCTTTCTGGTTTGCCTTAATGTAAAATCCATAAGCATGTTCCCATACAGAAAAAAAGAGCCATGTTTTTCAAACTTATATTTCATAAAACTTGGAAAATATCTTCACGAGATCACTTAAGAAGTTTTCAGAATCAGGTTCAAAAAACTTGTTAATAAACTTTGGGGTATGAATCAGGATCCAAGCAAGCAGGCTTAACCTCTTAGTTCTGTAAGCATTATTCACAGATATTTAAAAAGCATATGTATCAATTATAAAATGTTTTCCTGATGTCCAGGCAATCTTGTCAGTGCTCTGGTTGCAGAGTATTACCTTTGCCCAATCAATCTCTAGTTATAACTGCCTTTGTACATTTTTGTTCTAGCTTTTGGCTGTTCTATTTTGAGATTACAAGAGGGTGAGAACATTTCTATATTTCTTTAGCTGATTTAGTTGTTTCAAAGTTTGCTGTGTGTTAATGAAGGCTTGGAGAAATCAGTTTTAATTGGAGATGGCCTCAGAACAATTGTCCCTCTCAGGAGCAGGGAAATATCAGGGTGGGGAGTTGGAATCAAGCCATCTTGGAGTACAAAAGAGATGTTCACAAAGCCTCATATCTGTACATAAGTAATGCCTAATTCCTGGCTCCTTCGCAATGTAGCCTTATTAAATTCTTCACAAAGCTGTAAAGTTAGAAATATGTGCATGTGTACAATCACAGTTTTTCTGAACTGGGAGCTTTCACGAGAAGAGGTGTAAGTTGCACCTATTTTGCTGTACGTGCACAAAATAGGATTTTCAGGGGACTGTAATTAGGCCAAATCATAATAAAATGGCACTGATCAAAGCACTTCACTGGAGACTGTTTCCATGCCAGATTTAGACTTTATAGCTGCTTCTAGAAAATCTTACTACTGTCAGATGGACAAGAGCGCTATTCTTTAGGGTGGAATTTTCCTACCTCCCCCTGTACTTCCTCTCCCTTTGTTTTTGCAATGCTTGATGTGCTTCTTGGGCTAAAAAACGAAAAATCACCTGCAGCCAGATGCTCAGCAAGTATAATCTAAAGTGATAGTTATCTGAGAAATCTATTAGGGATTGAAAGTAAGAGCTGTGCCATTCACTTCAGTTATCATTCTTAAAATCATTTCCCTTTCTGTAATAACTGTAATTGAAAAGTTATGAAGTTCGTAACAGCCTTTGCTAATTATATCTGCATGAAAGAAATAACTCAGGAGATTCATAATGTATACTGGGAAGTCTGAAGAAACAGAAAATTAAGAATTTCACCAAAAGTTGCTATAAATAAATAAATAAATAAATAAATAAATAAATAAATAAATAAATAAATAAGGCGTTTTGCAGAAGAGTGAATGGGGACAGCTTACAGTGTGGAACTCTTCTACTTAATGTGATGTCCCATACCCTCTTAATTATCACTATGTGAGCAAAAAGGCAGTGGTTGGCAAGCCTGATTAACCTCCATCTCTCCCAACCCAGGCAGCTACCAGCCGCACGCCCCCTGGAATAAGTAGCGTGTGGAGGTGGTGTGAAGCCCAAGGTGCTAAACCCTGCATGCAAAAAGTGTCCTGTTTCTCAGAAATAACAGTGGGAAAGCCACGTCCAAGCGCCTGGCAGTGGTCTCTCTAAATACTGCACTTTGCATCCCTGACTTTCACAAAGATCACACAGTAGCCAACACCCTAGTAAATCTTAAAGACCAAATAAATGTGTGGTTTACCTCCCAAGGTCTCTCCCCTAGTCTTGTTATCACCAACAATGGGGCTAGTGTTATAAAAGCAGTCAGCGTGGGCTAAGTCACTCCTGTGCCATTAAGAAAAATGTCTCCTTCCCTGGCTTGTAACTGAAAAGGTTTGGGGGATTTGCCTATTTACTTACTTTCATTAAAATTGTGATAAAATTATAAATGGCCCTTACGGCAGCTCTAGCTCCCGTGTAATAACGTGTAAGGCATTAGCTGTGACCAAACAAAAAGGAGGTTAAAAAAAGTTTAGAAAAGTACTTATTCTTCTTCTAGGGGAAAGATGGTGTTGAAATTACCTTCATTTAGTGGCATGACACCTGCTCTGGCATAAACATACGTGCCCTGCCYGTGGACATGGATGTGTGTTTCTATAGGCAGGAGCAGTATAAATGCTGCATTCGCCTTCTGGAATTTTGCAATTTTCTTCTTAGCAGCAGCATGAGATCTTCAAGAAAGCCCCTTTGGGGAATAGTTTTCCCTCTTCTCCTTCCTTCCTTTTTTTCTACTTCTAACACCATCTGGTAAATTGGATCGTGGTATTTTTTGTATAGCCACTCCTTCCTATACTCTGGCTTCATTTTCTCAAATTTTTCTCCTCCACTTTCACCATCTCTTTGCTTAGCAATCTTCAATGCTCATGCAAGCAGGCTGGAATTATTCTTTTTTATTGGGTTAATAAGCACACCACTGAGGATGTTTACCTCGGAAGAAAAGCCTGACATTAACCTAATAGGCGAATGGAGAACTGGTCCCAGATTTTTTAAGAGAGTCTGGAGGGGTTTACATGCCAGAATTTCAACTCTGGTGAACAATGCACTGAGCTCTAATTGATTCCTGCACAGTGTCTTAGGCTGATGAAAGGGACACTTCCCAAAGAAACTCAGCCATCAAAAGTTTCACATACGTATGTGCAAATGGCCTTGGAATGATTGTAGCGAGACTCCAGATCCTGCCCCAATTCCACACTGAACCCCAATTAACTGTTTTACCAAATCCCATCTCTCGTGACAATCATGACATCAGTCAGCTACACCCTGATTAATATTCCTTACCTCAAACTGTATCTGAAGCAGGATTTGAGTAATATAGAGAAAACAAAATCCAGGTTTCATTCTAAATAATATGGGACTCCTTTATTACTAAGTCAAAAATGTTTTGTAGAAAGACAATTTTTCTGACTATAATGGATACCTTCCTATAGGACTAGATGAAAATGAAGTCAGTGCTCCAAGTTCTTTTACRTGAAAGACTAAGTCTTAGTAAGGATATGTTGTCTCTACTTTGTTGTACATTGGTACCTTTAAGGCTATGGTTTGAGGCAGTAATATTATAGCACATTCTGATCCACCCCTTGCTGTTTTAGAATCTCTTTTTTATTTTAGTTTCTTTATCCTTGTAGGGAGACAAGAATTTAATAATTGATCTGTCTGTATCTATCATGCTTCATATCTCTCCACTTAGTGCCTTCCTGTGCTTTACCTTTCCCACCACACTTGAGTCACTGGGGACTTCCAGTCAGGTTTGGYGGGGGAGGAAAGGTCTCACAGGTGAGGTGGCTTGTGCAGATTTGCGAGCATCGTCACCTCTCTYTGATGGAGAAGAGACACCATCTAGGGTGTCAGTGGGAAAACAGAAGGGGAATTATGTTAYTGCAGGGGAAAATTTTTAGGAGACAAAAGGGACACAGCTATAGGAAGCAGGTTTCGTTAGTTCAGCTGCACAGGAATGACTTCAAAGTACTTCTCAAACTGCCATCAGTCCTAATGTTTTTAAATAACTTTTTTTTTTCCCGTCCAAGTTATTCAGTTGCTGTATTTCTCTTTGTGTGCAGGTATCTTGCTTTTAATTATTTTTTCCTATACTCATGTGAAAATTATTAATGTAACCAAGTACATGCCTTCTTTCCTTCAGTGTTTACAGAGGGCAGCCCTCTGGAGTCCTAGACCCTAGGGACGAGAGAAGAGGCCTCGAGAGAGGAAGACTTGCCCCAGATAGAGGAAGATTGGRTCAGAGAGCACTTAGGGAAACTTGATTCCCACAAATCCATAGGCCCTGATGGGATGCACCCAAAAGTGCTGGGTGAGCTCATGGATGTTATTGCTAAGCCATTCTCCATCATCTTTGAAAGGTCTTGGAGAACAGAGGACGTACCTGAGGACTGGAAGAAAGCCAGCATCATGCCAGTCTTCAAAAATGACAAGAAGGAGRCAGTCAGCCCCTCCTCCATCCCTGGAAAAGTAATGGAACARCTCATCCTGGCTTCCGTCTCCAGACACATGGAGGAGAAGAAGGTGCTCAGGAGTAGCCAGCATGGAATCACCAGRGGGAAATCATGCTTGACTAACCTGATCACGTTCTATGATGGAGTGACTGGCTGGATAGAAGAGGGGAGAGCAGAGCGGTGGATGTTGTCTACCTGGACTTCAGTAAGGCCTTTGACACCATCTCTCACAGCATCCTCCTGGGCAAGCTCTAGAGGTGTGGGTTAGATGAGTGGACAGTGAGGTGGATTGAGAACTAGCTGAATGGCAGACTGAGAGGGTGGTGATCAGTGGCTCAGAGTCCAGTTGGAGGCTTATAGTTAGTGGTGTCCCCTCAGGGGTCAGTCCTCAGTCTAGTCCTAATCAATCTATTCATCAATGACATGGGGGATGGAGTGCCCTCTCAGCAAGTTTGCTGATGATACCAAACTGGGAGGAGTAGCTGATAGCCCTGAGGGCTGTGCTGCCATCCAGAGGGACCTGGACAGACTGGACAACTRGGYGRTGAGAAACCTCATGAAGTTCAACARGGACAAGTGCAGGGTCCTGCACTTGGGGAGGAATAACCCCGGACACMAGTACAGATTAGGGGTTGATCTGCTGGAGAGCACCCCGCTGAGAGGGACCTCGGCGTCATGGTGGATGACAAGATGACCATGAGGCAGCAGTGTGCCCTGGTGGCCAAGAAGACCAATGGGATCCTGGGGTGCATTAAGAAGAGCAGCTCCAGCATGTCGAGAGAGGGGATCGTCCACCTCTACACAGCCCTGGTGAGACCACATCTGGAGACTGTGTCCAGTTCTGGGCTCTCCAGGACAAGAGGGATGTGGAGCTGCTGGAGAGAGTCCAGCGCAGGGCTACGAGGATGATCAGGGGCCTGGAACATCTGCCCTATGAGCAAAGGCTGAGAGAGCTGGGCCTGTTCAGCCTGGAGAAGAGGAGGCTGAGGGGGGACCTGATCAGTGTGCATAAACACCTCAAGGGAGGCAGTGAGGAGGAGGGGGCCGGCCTCTTTTCAGTGGACCAGCAGGACTAGACGAAATGGCCACAAACTCAAGTACCAAAAGTTCCACAGGAACTTAAGGAAAAATTTCTTGACAGTKAGAGTGACAGAGCGCTGGAACAGGCTGCCCAGAGAGCTTGTGGAGTCTCCTTCTCTGGAGACCTTCAAAAGCCACTTGGATGCAAACCTATGCTTTAGGTGACCCTGTGTGTGCAGGGGGGTTGGACTAGAAGACCTCTGCAGGTCCCTTCCAACCTTAAGGATTCTATGATTCTATGATTCTATGATTCTACTTCTGCTTAGTATTTCCATTTCATTAGGAAAAATAGTAGAATTTCAATGAGATCAGGTTTTTTTTCAGTATTACATTTAAAAAAGTAATACACTTTTGATTTTTAGAATGAAATTCATAGGCCAAAATGATATTTTAAATGCAGCTAGTGCAAGGCTTGGGAAAATGGGTCAAGTTAACAACCTGGGAAAAGAGCATAAGCTGTAATCATGCAGTTTTCACTATGCTGTTGTGTCAACATTTCTCAACCTTGACCAGTGGAAATCTAAGAGGTAACATATCCACTGTGATTCATTCTAACTCTTCTTTTTCTGGTAATACTGCCAAGAAAAAACAGAAAAAAAAAACAAAAACCATGTAGCACGGTTAGCTCTATCATGTTAGGAACACTGTGATATGTCCTCTCAGGAACAATGTGATTATCTGTCCCTATAGCAGCCAGGCAGCAATTATCACTTGGCCATTATTTTTGATCACTAAAACTGATTCAAACTGATTCCAGCTCATTCTGTCTACCTATAGGCAGAAGTCTTCTCAAGTGATTCAGTCAATAACCTATTAATTTGTCCTTGTCTTTATTCTTCATACTGACAATAAAAGAAATAGATTTTCATCCAGGACCAGTTTTGATGGTGCCATTATACYTAAGTTAATGATTTTACAGTCTGGACATGAGAAATGTATTGTTAATTGTGAACCTGTCTCTCATTCTGATGAGCAGTTACTCACGTGGTTCTTCTTTACTGAACGAAGTAATGTGTAATAAATCAAGAGTTCAGTATCTGGTGTTTGTTGTAGTTTATTGTAGAAATTTGTTCCTCTCCCTGCACCTTTTAGAGCTTCCTGTCATATCTAGTAATGATAACATGTTCCTTGTTTACAAGATATACTTTATGATGTATCCTATGCAGTGAAAAAATGTTTTAAAAACTTACAAACGGAATCTTTAATATAATAATTTAGCCAGGATTGTGTACAATGTAGTTAACTTGGAGGTGGAAGATAGGAGGGAGGAGCAGGGAAAGAAGCTCCTTACCTACAAGTGACTTCTGATTTATTCTCTGCATCTACTAGTTTTAAGATTCAAGGCTTAATATGCTTAAAAACCTCAGTGTTTCAAATAGTTACCAGAATTTGACCTAAATTTTAAAAACAGACTAGTTATGTAAAGATGGGTCACTCTTGGGGCAATCAGCTCAAAACATTCTCAAAGAAGCAGATTTTTGGAATATACTGTCCCTTACAAATCCTCTGTCCTCTGCAAATCAAGCATAAGACACTAGTTGCTTTTGGAAACTTAAACCATTTGCAGTTAGAAGCAGAGTTCCCAGAAGCTTCACAAAAGAGCTGATCTTTATGAGTTGCTGGGGTTTTTATTTTCTCTTTTGGTTGGATTGGGTGTTGCAGGATCAGGATGTTCTAAGTATCTCCTCATAAACTTTTGGGGCTTTTTTTTTTCCCCTAAAATGAGCTTTGAATTCCAAGCCTTTTTTTTTTTTTTTTTCTTCCCTGATCTTTATGTGAGGTGACTCATAGACTAGATTGCATTTTGCTGCTAGAAAAAGCCATATCACTCCTAAGACAGTTGCCTGCAAAGTAGGTAGGTCCTCCCTGTTGTTGAAGCCCTACTTTACTGCAGCACAGCACTGTTTTATTCTGTGTGTTTGTTCAGTCCTTGTGTGCTCACATGAGTTTGATGCTAATCAGCTGTAATTGCATAATTTACAATTAAGATGAGTACTGAGAAATCCTCTACCGGTCTAGCAAAGACCTTCTGCATTGCTGGGCTCTGTCGTGTCAGGCCATCATTCTTGTGGTCCTCTGTCTTTCACAACCCCATCAGTCTGGCAAAGGCCCAAATCATATTTAGTCACAAACTCATTACAGCTACAACAGGCAACACAGTGCATGAAACACCATGCTGCCCACAGCATTCCTAAATAATATGTTCTGGAATGCTTATCTTAAATTCCATCTTGTTATTACTTTGGCACATTTAAATAAGTGGACTTGTCAACAAATAACAATCAGAAGCAATGGACAACGTTTCATTCAAGTTATGTCATTGCTGTCCAGATTTCATCGTCCATGTTTGAAAAGCTTTCCAATCCTGGGAAATAAGCAGCAGGGGAAAAAAAAGATCAATTTTTTTTTTCATTATAATTATTTGAAAGCAATTTATGGTTTTGATGACTAAAAAAGGCAGTGATCCTAATCTAACACAACAGCATTATGATAGCCAAGAGCTGTAATTTCTAATCTATACACTACCAGTGAGCCACTGGCCAACTTTATGCAAATTGACACTACCAAGAGAATTCCTTAACTGCGGCCTGTGTGCAAAATCAGCAAGAGGTGGCCTTCCCAAATTTCAAGGGCAGAAAACTAGGAAGCATTCCTAAAAAGTATGTTTGTAACATCCGTGTACTTCCTTGGAATCTTGTGTAATGAAAGYAATCTTTACTTTTGTGTTTCGAAAGCCACTCAGTTCATTAGAAAAGGTACTGAAAGTCTACATATCTATAATAAGATCTGTCTACTCTTGAACTGTATTGCTAAGCAGGAAGAGTACTGAAAGAGTGCTAATCCTCTCAAGTGTTAAAAGCAGAGGAAATGTATATTGTAAAATGCAACCGTGAAATCTTTATACCAGAATTTATACCTTACCTTCCTCTTCTTTCCTTATCTGCTAAATGTCTAAGTAATGATACTTAAGTAGTGCGACTAAGATTTAACGCSAGCCTTTGCAATATTTCATAATTTAGAAAGCAGCTCTTCCAGTCAYAGGATACATGTGTGTGGGAAGTGTGTGGGAGAGGGTGTGTGCAGAATTAAGGGTCTTTGGAAAAGAGCAAGAAGACCTTTTTCTTGGCTTATATGATTACAAAGAACATATTTCAGGGAATTTCAGGGTTTTCTTTTCTGCATCCATGTGTGATCTCCTACCTGAGGGGCTGGGAAAGGCACACGGAAGTGTTAAATGTGCCACTGAACACTGTATSGGGAAAGAGGAGACATGAGTGGGCAGCAGATAAGAGAGAGGCAATGCTGCCAGTTACGTGTGATGTACGGTACCATCAGCTGCAAGATAATTAAAACGGGCACTGTCTGAGCTATCCCTCCTGCTCTGTGATTAGCACTGATCTCCGAGTGCAAAGATTATTAGAGGTAGGAGCTCTTCTGGTATATCAGATAGCAGCAGTGTCCTATTATACCCAAATAAGCTTTTAAAAATAAAAAAAATAGATAATTAAATATTTCAGCATTAACTTAGTGTTTTTGCAACTCACAGGTACAGCCTGCTGTATCTTGGATTTTAGGTGTGCCTSTGTTTTTATACTTGCCGTTCTTGAGATTTTGCTTTCAAGTGATACCTATTCTGCTGTACTAAATCTCTGTTTGTGCTCAGTCCACTGCTGAAGGGAAGACTGACATTTTCAGCAATGCTGGGTATTTCCCACTGTAACAGCCTACTGTTTCCATAGAAATCCTTTAAAGTGTTTTAATAGAAYGTGGGTAAAATGAGTTTTGTTGACACATTCATTCTGGCAGATTTTTAACAATCTGATTAATATCTCTTCAATATTCACTCTTTTCAAAAGAAAACCCAAACCAACAATGTAGAAAACATACATGCTGTTTCTAGGGTACTTCATGGTCCATTTCCAGAACCCTTGAATTTATTCCTTCCTTCTCTTTTTCTACCTCTTCCATTCCCCCCACATCCACCAAGCTCGGCTTTTTGTCCCTGAAAGCCCTTTTCGACGCAAAATTAGCTCTAGCAAATTGCCAGCAGTGACAGAAAGCCCTTAAAACGCGATGCTGAGCATTTAATGATTCACCAGAAACTCTCCGTGCCGTGAATCAAGTGGCTTAGTAAGAGGGCCACGGGCAGGCGCGATGTGAGCCACGCAAGGCACGCACTGCCAGGGCTGGAGGTACCCACATTGAGCTGAACACATCTTGCTTAAGGGGGTGTTGATTTAAAGGCTGGATGATTCACTGCCTCCTGCTGTCTCCCTGCAGTGTGGGCATAGCACTCGTACGTGTGAGTGCAGTGCTTTTCCATCTCCTTTGGTTCATGTCCATCCTCCTCCTCTTTTTGCCACCACACGGTCCTGTTATCTCGTGAAACACTCCTGCAGTTCCCCTCGCTTATTGACTTCTTCCCCGACTCCATACTCCGAAGTTGTATTCCAGGAGCTGCAATTCTAGCCTTAAGCAGCCTTTTATTCCTGCAAGATATTATTACATACAGCCATGTGATGAGCCTTTTCCGTGACTGGCATGGGTTTGTCTGGTTCACGAGGAGGAAGGTTACTTGTCTGTCCCTGTTCAGCAGGAACAGAAATAGATGATGCTGGCAATGACAAGGACCAACCAATTCTAGAGTTAAGATTTCTGACATCTGAATATTCTTTCTTTCTTTTATTTTTATTTTTTTTTTTGCTAGTCTGATGATCAACAGGCTTTTTTAAACAATTGGCAGACCTATTTCTTAACCACAGTGACAAAATTATTCTGAGTGACTTTTAAATGTTTATTCAGGCAGTTGAAAGAAAGCTTGGGTTGTCCTAGCACAGCGTGGGTGGGGTCTTTTTTGTGCCTTTTTTTGTAATTTGGGAGGTTTCAAGCGAGTGACCTGCTAAGCAAAAGCTCCTGTTCTGCCAGGCCAGACAATGCCCTCAGTTGATGTAGGAGGAAGGGATTCCTTAACTAAAAATTTCACTACCATTTCACTCTAAAATGCCTTTTTAATAAGTAAATAAATAAATGCTTCTCTCCTTTCTGCTTGCCTCAAAATGCTAAGTGTTCCACACATCCAGAGACAAACCTCTACGCCTCTCATTTAAGGCACGTAGTGCATTTTTAGGAGTATTCCCTAAGTCCTGTGTCATATTCCCCAGCCCTTTGCRAATGTCTGCAGTGACATGGTGCATTTAAAATGGCATAGGATGMCAGTTCTTAAGCACCTGAATCCCACCCTGATTTCTCTGGAGCCAACAGAAAGCTTCACTCACTAAGCACTTCCTATAGAAGATAAATATGGAAGTTAAATATGGAAGATAATATAAGATAAATATAAGCTCCTCCATTGCAGCTTTAAATGACTTAGAGTATGAAGCCAATTCCATTTCTCCCGGAGTGAATAAGGCCCTTTTTATAGCATGCATGCCACTGTATCACAAATGCTTTGGATCCTAAGCACTCTTCTGATTACCGTGTATTGTTTTGAGTGTTATCAGGCCGAACTGGTGCAATTAGGACATCAGCCCTTCTGGCTGTGGAGACTGCCTTTGTCATATCAGTTGCTACATTCTGTAAGCTGTATGTCAGAGACCAAAAGTGCAGCTGACACCCAGCRATGAAGAGCGCTCTGTGCGTGTCCCTGGAAAGAGAGGATTTTCATGGCTTTCTGCCACTTGTGTAAGAWGTAGGCATTGCCAGGGAACCTCCACAGCAGTGACAAGCTGCAAGCTTGTACACAGCAATTAGGTAAATAGCACCTTCGTTGCATTCACCGAGGATTTTCTCATATAGCTTGCTTTGGGGCTCAGCAACAGCAAACAAATGCATGGGTTACCTTTTAATTACAGTTAAGCTAAACAAATAGAGCTATGAAAGAGAGAAAGAGAGAAAGAGAGAGAGAGAGAGAGAAAGAAAGAGGGA
>NW_020454694.1:277241-317572 GCF_003342845.1 Nothoprocta perdicaria | reverse complement strand
AGGAAGGAAGGGAGGGAGGGAGGGAGGGAGGGAGGGAGGAGAGCAGAAAAGCCAAAAAAATAAAAAGAAACTTGGAGAAAAGTTGAGAGTAGAAAGCCCCCAGAGGAGACTGAGAGCAGGTAGCAGCTACAAGTCTGAAGAAAGACCAGCAGGTTATATTTCTTCAGCAAGGCAATGCAGCAAATCCACCCATGGATTTCCATCCATGCAGTCACTTTGTTAAGAAAGCTGGGTAGAGTGTTAGTAGACAAATGATAAGAGACTAGAGTATTGTGCTTGTGTTTTTGTTAATGTCCCTGTTGTCTGTTTAAATACTAGACCACACAACCCCAGACACACAATCACAGACATGCAGCCTTCTATGGCTCTGACATCCCACCCAGATACTCAATGCACAGCAACAAGTGAATGGTATAGTATGGTATGGGTTGTTATGGGTGTTTTAAAGAACTCATACATGGCCCTCTGAATTGACTTACAGTTATTCTGCTTCTAAATTTCTTTGCTTAAGAGAGGGAAACAGCTTAGTAAAATAAATGCAGTTCCTTCAAGATGTGACAGAAGATAATGAAGTTAATAGTGATTCGAATTAAGGAAATTTTGATACTGATATTTTTGCTCTCAGTGTTGGCATATATTGAATGACTGGATAATTTCTTTGCAATGAATAATGGATCATTTTGTCTAGCATACTGTAGCATTATGCAAATCGATCAAACCTAGGAAGAGTACAAACTTTGCTATTCCCTTTTGTTACATGTGGCCTGTGCTGAAAGTGCAAATACTGGATTCAGAGAAGAGGGAGTAAGGAAGTGAAAATTCACAGATTTTTGTAATAGCTTGGCCATTGAGAGCATGTCTAAATACAGAAGCTGCATGACTTTTTATCAGATTTTATGCATCAGTTGGAATAGCATGGTATGCACRTTTTGCTTGCCTTTTGCCTCTGAGGCAAAGTTAAGCTCCTGCTTAGTATCAACACACACGGTTGTTTCAGCTGAACTACAAGCACAATGTAACTTGCACAAGTCCAATGTGTCCTAACACACACTGCGAATCTGAACGTGCCATTAATTTTGCTGTGCCACAGTGTGTGTCACTGTGGACCTTATACTATAATGCTTACCAGCATGATTACTGAAAAGTGTTTTGATGTTCTTAAGTGAAAACACACAATAGCAATGTGGAGGATCGTTGAACTGTACAAAAATATTGGGAGTGGAGAACATAYTGATTTATCTGTGCTGCCTGGGGAAATATGATTTTGCACAATTTCAGATGATCTATCCGGAAATGAATAGAAAGAAAAAAGGCCTGTCCCCAAAAAGCCTCCAGATGAAAGCTGTAATTCAGAAGCTCTGAGCAACATCAGTAGTAAGTATACTGTGAAAGTGCAAAATTTTCAGGCCTCTTCTCTCCTATTCAGAGTGTGGGAATTCATGCTTGGTGGAAGCTATTCCCCAAAGAAGAAGAATGGATACAGCCACTGACTGGGATAATTAGATCCTTCCCTGCTCTATTTTATTGGCGTACACATTTGACTGACCACATTAATAAGTTTTGTCAGATATGAGAAAATGGCTTCCCCTGTGAATTCAGTGGTTTGCTAAACCATGGCCGACTTCAAGCTAAAAGCAGTATATACGTACTCATACAGGGTGGCATCACAAAACTCTTGGACCAGCTTATGTGGAAAAACTGCTTTCTATAACACATAGCACCTGCCACACACATCCAGGCCTATGCCAGAGGTGTAACACCATTGAGCAGATGCAGATAGACCTGTTAAATATGTCATCTTTGCCCAGGGAACAGGATGCTGCTACTACAGCTCTCTTAGGTGAGCTGAGGACTCAGCAGCTGAAGGAAAGGTAGGAAGATGAAAAAAATCCTCTTGCTCAARAGAGAGCAAGGCAATAGGAGCCAGGCAGTGCTTTTGGAAGGAAAGGGTATTTGTACTTGCATGGAAGAGGGTGGTAGATGATTGGCAAATTCATCGTTCTTTGATTTCTCCTCAAACAGCTCAGTTACAACTCAATTATATATTTCCACAGCTGTAAGTTTATCMTAAGTTTATTGGAAGGGATGCAGGAAAGCACAGAAGAGGTTTCTGTTCCTAAGAAACCRCAGTGGGAAAGATGCACCATCCTTATGCTGGTGTAAGGCGCTGCAAGCACTGCTGGGTGCACTGGAGGACCCTGGATGCAGCACAGGGAATTGCAGCCTCTCTTCCCACATCTGGGCAGGGCTGGAGGGCTCCTGGGAAGGAGGGAGAGGCCGTGACCTTCAGCATGCCCTCTTCCAGGCTGGGAAGGCAGCCCTGAAGTGATACTACCTTAAAATATCCTTGAAGGGATTTCTTGCCTACRGACACAGTAGCTCATATGACACATTCGACCCCACTCGCCAGCACAGTTCTGCCTCTTAACAGATATAATAACATCTTTATCAAGCTCCATGTGCTAGAACGGGCCAATGCTGTTTTTGGAACCTTTTTCCTTGTGTTGAATCCCAGACTCTACTCAAGCCTTGATCAGAGCATGGGATTTACCCATCAGTAGCCCTGACTGACTGCGAACTAGCTCCATGCTCTTAACAGTAATCATCATCTTTTTCCTCCTGAGGTCACCACTGGCCAATAGTAAACATTGATACGTTGATACGAGCAGTTATTTTAAATAGATTTGAAAGGCAGAGCAGCACAACTGCAGAAAATTATATTCTGCCCCTTTACTGTAGCTTGCTGCAGTGCATTACAGCTTTCCACTTAGCTTACAACTAAAAATACGTGTCTTACTTGCACCTCCTTTTTTGCTATGTTTGCCTTAAAGTGGCTGATATATGTATTTTTAAATAGYTGGTGTAAACAAACACACTGCGTGAGACTTTTGCAGTACTTGTGAAACCTCTCCCAAGTCCATCTGTCCTTTGCAATCGTTCCAAGCCACAGAAAGGAGTATGTCTGTGTGCCTGTGTGTGTGTGTGTATGTATCTATATATGTATTTTATTAATCAAGCCTATACTTTTCCCACATATTTGTACTGGAAAAACTCAGTTTTAAATAAGTTGTAAAGCTTAAATACAGTTATTTTATACCTTTCACCAGAAAAAAAAAAAGCATTATGCAAGGTTGCAGAGTTGAGGAACATCTGAAGTGGATGTCATGACTGCTTGTTGAACTGAGTTAATTTATGGGAAGGATAGGAAAATAAACAAGGACTGAAAATTGGGCAATAGCTCCTGTTTCTTTTGCAGTAACTTGTGATGTCAAAATACCAGAAGAACAAAAACTTTCTTAAGCCCCCCAAATCTTCTCCAAAAAAAAAAAAAAAAAAAAAAAAAAAACCGATAAACGAAGATTTTAGATATGATTGGGCAAGTGATCAAATTTATCTTTATTGTGTGACAATTAAACTTATTTGGAAAACAGGAAAAATATTATGCACATATATTTTCCTAGTTCTTTTCTGAAATTCATAATTTTAAATAGCAAAGCCTCCTCAATATTTCAAATATTTGAATCACAAAGTTGCAACTGTGATGAAATGTTTATTGAAAATGTGGGCCCTTTTCACATTGACATTTTTAGTGCTGATGAAAAGTGTTACCACTTTTTTTTCATCTGATCTAATGCTATTTTATTTAAAATGAAATGAAAAGGCAAGTTCATGACTACTTGATGGGTGTTAAAAATTATTTAATGGGTTGCCTCAACTGGTTGGGATTTTGATGTTCTGGATTTCTTTTTCTTCTCTTTTATGATTTCAGTATGATCATCACAGACCCCTGTTTAGACCATGTTTTACTACTGCTAGTGGCATTTTGGGGCTGAGATCTCAGCGCTATTTAAATTAATACAAGTTTTGTCACTACTGTGAATGAGACAGTGTGCTTAAATAAATTCTTCCACAGCTAAATTATGCTGTCCTAGGCTGTTGGGTAATATCCCAGTGTGATAGTCTAGTAGTAGTTCTTTGCCACATTAGGAGCTGTGTTTCAGTACTTACCTATAATTATATCTGCACTTCGTGCTTTCTGTATATTCAAATACATGATATCCATGGTCTCTCTAGGATGCAATTATTGGTAGTAATTTAGGACAATTCCACTGAAATACTCTATTTGTGGAGAGAATTTCCTTACATTTCCTTATGTCCAAATAATATACAATGTACTGTAGTCACCTTTCCCTCAGGATAAATGTTAGAAATGCAAATAACAATGTTGGAAATTATTTTAATCAAGCATTTACAGAACCTCATTGTTTTGCAAAACTCTTAATGTGATTTTAGTGATATTTCTATCTTGACTTTTTCTCACTTTAATGCTGTATTTGAATGAAACTCAGAAATAGAGGAAGTGTTACACAAACTTATATAAATAAGAGGACAAGGGAGAAAGAAAAAGAACACTTTAAAGTCTCCAAAAGGGGAAAAAATCCACATTCAGCTTGATTTAAGGTGAGGTATTAATCTGTTCTTATTTTATCCACAACCTTCTCTGTTCAGCTCATCATCTCCTGATGAATAATACATGAATAAATATTGCTACCTATACACCCCATGAATGCAAAAGTAGTTTATAACTCCCCAGAAAGGCTTTATTAATAGTACAGTGTTAGCCTTCTTGGTTTGAGTCATAATTAATTGTTACTGTGTACTTGTGAAGCCCAAGGGAATGAAGACGAGAGGAGGCAGAGCACAGGGAAAAAACCCTTTAAGTTAGTCGCATTGAAAGAATAAATGCTTCTTAGTCTGAGCAGGAAACTTGTAATCCTAGCTAATATAGTCATTTGTTAAAATAGTCTTTCAGATGACTCAGAAATCTTCATTGTGCTCCCGCTATTAACAGAAACCACCTGAATTTCTGGATGAAAGTCCAGTGGAAAGAGAGTTACAAGATCCAGAAGCCTCCTCCATAGTGGCACGATAGGTTTTCCATCTATGGGTCTCAACCCTCATATTCCCTTTTCCTTTTAAAAGTATTTTTAGTATTAGGGAGGGATTAGGGAGTAGGCGAGTTTGACACCTTCCCCATTTGTTGCTTCACAAGCCATTAAACAGAACTCTGTCAGATGGAAAAAAAAAATCTTGACAATAACATTAATTTATATGAAGCACATGCAATTAACATTGTGCTTCACATGATGTCCAAAAAGCCTGCACAGAAAAGTGAGCAGGACCCAAGAGGGAAACCTAGACATGCAAAATATCAGCCAAAGTCCTTACATTCCTTCACCACTGTACGAATTTTGTGGGTGACAAAATCCGGGGAGCTCTGGCAGTGATGCAGGAAYCAATTCTCCTCCGAGCAATAGCTACATGGACCAGGCAGGGGAGAAACCCTGGTAAGCAGTGGAAAGTGCTAGTACATACTAATGTAATGCTCTGAACTCTTCTGAACCCTGACAGTGGCAGTTCGTTCCCAAAGATCACCCATTTGTCATTCCACCCACTTTTGTGCTACAGCCGACACTGAAAACATATTAGGAAAGTGTATGTAATGTTCGAGGCGTCTTCAGGCTCTTTCAGAAGTAGGAAAAATCCAGACTGGGTTGCTCAACCACCTATTCTACCAAAACACCAGCTGGAGAGGAACTCCTAATTGTTTGGAACGGCGTGTGCTAGTATGAGCTTGAACAGATGAAGACTGCACCAAGCCAAATTGCCCTTTCACACCACCTTTACGCTGGTGTAACATCACCGACTGAAACACCATCGAGCGACAGATGAGCGTGTCTGCATGTCTGTGTGTAGGGCACAGGGGAAAAAACTTCCTCTTTAAAGCAAAACATGGGACTGCTGTAGGCAGGGTGAGGAAAAGGAAAATACAAAGTGCAAGGTAGTTGGGGGGGAAAAGAAATGAAAGAAAGAATGCAGCTCTCAGGGGAGCATGAACATAGCTCATGAGAAGGTGAAGGCTCCTGTGGGCAGGGACTTCTGTGCATGGTCTGCATCTCTTGCTGCAACTTGCCTCTAATACCTACCAAATGCATGAAGGCACYGCCAGTATTCCCAGTCTATGATTTATCATTCCTGCGCTGTGTTGTGTCCAGGAGAAGCTGCTTGAGCACCAAAAGCATATGTCCTCATCACAACGCTTGCTCRGAAGACTGCAGCGATTTGGCAGCCACTTCTCAAAATTGAGAATTTGAAGCTTTCAGCAGGTCCAAGAGGTATAGGATCATTCCCTTGCATGTAGGAGCAGCACTTGCCCTGTGATCTCTTGGTGTTGCAAGTTCAGTTGTGGGGGGATTCCAGTGGCATCTACTTAAGTAAACAGGAACTTAAAAGTGAATCTTTCATGAATTGTAACACTTTTATTTTCACTTTTCTTTTAAGCCATCTAGCACAGAGCTGGTCAGAGTGCACTRCTTTACCATTTAAGTTCACATAGCTCGAGGCAAAGTCTCAGGGACTATGTATATTACTCAAGAAACCAATGATGATTATGTTGTTAAGATGACTTATCGTATTTCATATTTTCAGCAGGAATAGCTAACAGAATCAGACTGTTTCACTAGCTGAACAGAACAGCRAGCCTCTGAAACATAAATCACGTATCTCCTTTATATCCTCCTTTAGACACCTCTCCAAGCTGCAGAGGGAATGCTATCAAACCATTTCTATACGCTATGGAAGAGCAGTAGTGTCTGGGAGAGATCCACAAGGCACCAAAACAGGCACTTTGGGGGGCATTTGCTGCACTAAAACCTCAAGAGCCTTTTTCAGTGTGCTTTTCTTGATTTATATAGGAATAGTATTTTTAAAAAAGCATTAAATGTGTTTCAAGGCTTAGACTTTCATCTGTGGAGCACTTAGAGCAACATGTTTTCCATTAAACAGAAGATACTAATATACATAGGACTCCAAGGAAGCTTGCATTATCACATGGGCAATAGCATGTCATGTATTCCAGTTTGTAAAACCGGCATTTTTAATAAGAGATGTCACTCTAATTTAGAGCTTAAGCAGAGGACATAGGCAAATATTTTCCAATTCATTAGGCCACTGGCCCAAAGCATGGAAATAAATCCTTCTGATGAGCCCTGTCAGCACATTGTAATTCCAACGCTGCCATTTTCTGAAATGAAGCAGACCCGTGCCACCCTTTGCTCTACTCGTGTAGCTCCAAACGCTTCCCAAGAGTTTCCCAGGGCTGTCTGCAAGGCCGTATCATTACAGGAGCCCTCGCACAGGCGGCTCACAGGGGAACTCAAGGGGTGTTTTGCCCTGAGTAACTGGTTTAAGATAAGTTATGAGCTCATGAGTCAGGAAAGCAGTTTATTTTCTGCTCATGCTCTCAGCCAGGTTCTCTTCTCAATGCCTGCGCATGTAAACAGAATTATTTGGCGTTTATAGCAGTGGAATCAAGAGCAGGGCTTGGCAGTCTGAAGGCAGGACATGGAAGTGGCGCTAACATAATAAGGATAATAAGGAAGAAGAAAGCTGCAGAGTAACTGCTGCAGCTCCTGGGTGTTTGGGAGGGAGGAGCTCCATCATGCGCTGCCCGTTGGAGTGGTTTCCTATCTTCGTGGCGCCAACTGGCAAAGAGCTTGCTGAAACTTGTGTCGGTTTTCAATATTACAACCAAAAATCAGTTGGCTGCTCTTACTCTTTTGTTTAGATAATTGCAGTCCATTGGAGGACAAAAGATTTACGTCATCTGCAGAATTATGCCAGTTTGTAGAAAGTGCACGGGGTTTGATTTTTTGCCGTTGTTGACATTTTCCTTTCAGTCATTCATATTTATAAAGAGCCATAATCTCTTAGTGCTGAGACTAACGATTGCATTCGAGTCTGGTATTGCCAAGTTATAGTGTGGGTTGCTAGTGAGCAGGTCCTGAGGGTGGGAGCGTATCTTCTGCATGTTTTTTCCTCTGTGTTTAGGAAACAATATATTGGGAGTTGGAGACACTTCGTTTAGCATAAATTGTGCAACAGGCTGCAAAGGCGGCTCGCCTAAGCAAAATGGAGCATGCTGCTTAAACCACAAGGATTAAAAATATTTCTGCTGTTTTTCAGAACTGGCTAATAATTACCCAGTGAATAGTGTCTTTGTTTTAGGCTCTTGTAGATACAATGTGTGCGTGCAGGTATTTGGGAAAAGAAGCCTTTCAGTTATTTTTGCCAAGGGACTGGGTRTAAAGGGAAACCCATGTGATCCCAAACTGGGCACATCTGTCTTTCCTTTGGCTGCCCAGCTGCCTCAGTGTGAGTTCACTTATTTTCCATTGATGTTGACAGAGGTAGTCTGCATTTCACGTTAAGATAGGAACTTTAATAAATTGGAAATAAGAAATTATGATTGCAACAGTGAAAAATATCCTGAAAAGTGGCTTTGGAAATAGTGTCCTTCTGGTTCACTTATAAAGTTTTCCTAAGGTATAATGATATATTTTATATATATATATATATGCTATATATATGCTATATATATGTATACACACACACACATTTTTCCTGTTTTGTCATGTTTCAGCAGCTAATTATATAACATGATTTTGGAAAAAAAAATGAAAATGTGAGTGCATAATGCATGTAAATTTCTTCCTACTCTTAGGAACTGACAGTAATCTTAATTTATTGTATTGTTTTCCTCTATATTTTAATAAATGCAAGTCAGATCTGGCAGTTGATCAGAATCTTCAGATGAACAGTGCTGAGTGGTCAGCCCATACTTCCTGATGAAGTTCTGGAAGTAGATGATCTTTCTTTATTTCACTTCAGAGAGATTTTTACAGAGCCTGTTACAAGAATTTTTTAATTCGTGATTATGATCCATGATTTCGGTGGGATGAAGACAGAGACATAAGTAACACAACCRTGTACCCAGTAGTCTGTGCTGTATTAAATAACATAGTAACCATCTTCAGAAGTATTTAACTTTTTCTGGCATAGATTTAAATAATCTAAATAATAATCTAAATAATCTAATCATCTCAATAATGGCTCCACGCAGTAGAGAAACCACTGACTGGTACACCCATCAGTCATTATTATTAGTCACTTATGGCTACAGAAACAATTCATGATGGCTTCGAGGCAGCAGGCCTGCTCTGTGAATGCCTAATTCTTGTCATGCTTGTTCCCATAAAAATCAATGGAAGTATGCAGTGTAAGTGCTTAAAGCATTGTACTTTGAAGTATTTGGCTGAATCTTACCTGGGCAGTGGAAGTATTCCCACCAATGCCAGTAAGAACATACAAAATCTCAAGGTAAAATAATAAGCATTTTTTTCCATCTGTGGTATATCAGGAGATCCTTAATTATGTGAWCTATAGGTATGTGAATTGAATATGAATGTGAATATTTTTTGTTTTATTCAGTACTCTTGCARAAGACTTGGTTTAGCTGTGCTAATATATATTTTTGTGGGAAGAAGTTCAAGGAAAGAGATCATCTTTAACTGATCCCTTTTAGAGCAGTAAATAGGTACTTCCATCTTTGGAGCAAGGAATGTTTGGTTTTGGTTCATTATATTTTTGCATCCACCAGCCAACACAGAACCTCAAATATGCATATGTATTATGTAGAGTCATTAGGGTTTATTTAGTAGAAAGCGTGAGTTACATGTATGCGGTTTTGCCACAAAACAGAACTCCTATTTTCCAAAGAAATGTCCGTGCTTCTGCTATGTTGATCTGGTTAAAGGGCACATGATTTCCTGCAATTTATATGTTTTGTTGTTTTTTTTTTCATTTTTCCTCTTGTTCCATTTATCTTTCCGTAATGGTTTATAGAGGTACTTTCCTATTTTCCAATTCTAAATGCTTCCTGGGATAAACTAATGGGATGCAAAAGCAAATTGGTCTTATTCAGTTGCTAAAAATAAACATAATTGGAAGTTTGTGGAAGGACATCATATTAGTGTGGGTCTGGATCCAGATCTGTAGCTCTTGTTAATGTCACGGTGTCTTCTGCAGTGTGAGGAAAGTAGGTGGAATGGGGGCAGGTGGTATAGCTAATTGCTTTAATGTTTATCATGCCTTGCATGAGGGTTTTTTTTATATCAAGACACAGGATGAATGGATCATTAAAACTTTGGCAGGAGTGTTTTGTGGGAAGAAGAGCCTAGGAGCAATACCACTGTAATAAGCATGGCATAAAATAAGTAAAGGAGAGAACACACTATTATGTGACCTTAAATTTCTGAATAAGTAGTTTGAAGAAACAAGAACCTTAGTTGTTGCTCATATGGATTCTTGGATCCTTGCAATCCTGTACCCGTGGTCAGTGTACACCTGAAATTGCCATTGCCTGTCATCTATTAGAGAGCAGAATGGAAATTTTAGGCCACTGCAGTTTAGTTCAGTTGATTATGTTCACTCGGGCAACTTCCTCTCATGTGATGCGCAAGGGCTTGTCTTTTCACATCTTTTTATGCCTTCTTGTTATCATTAATAATAAAGAAGTGATTCACTCTTTATGAGAACTTTTATCTTCAAAAGATGTGGTGTATTCTGGAGCTATTTGTTTTTAATGGAGYGGTATAGCAGGGGGCAAAATCAAACCACAGGTAGAAATAGTCTACTGGACATTGCATATGCATTTGGGAATCCTGTGTGCAATGAATTGGCAGAACTCATTTCTGCCTCCAGTGGGTGCCCATTCAAATGACTTCCCATAAACTTATATCAAATATCCCTCAGTGCCACAGTTTGGCTGTACATACTCATTGCTCAACTTCTGCCAGCAAGGTAATGTTTAACTTTTATTCTAAATGGTGGCTTATGGCTTCTCATTTTTATGAAAGTTATTGTACAGTTGTGATCCTAAATGAGAACATTGCTTTATTAGGGCTTCTTTTTCATGCTGAATAGGTTCTGCTTAAGATATTAACAAGCAATTCCTTCATTGGCCATGAAATCTTAAGTTTTGGCATAAGTTTTGTTGATTTTGCTTAGCTTTTTAGTTGCCGATTACTTATGGTTAGCATTCTTACCCTGTTACCACACACAGCTTGGTTTTCAGCAGTGGATCCTGCTGGTCAGTTATTACAGAAACCTGCACCCCAAGTACTTGCTCACTTRTTTGGTTACTAACCAAATACTAACTTATGGTTACATGAGCAGAATGTGAAATATCACACAGTCRGGCTCAATATTGTATCTGCTGAACTACTGGTTATTCTGAAATATATAGGAAGCTGTTGCTATGTGATCTCGGTTTTTTTGAGCACCTTTTTTCCTTCCTTCTCTTCTCCAGTCACCAGTTTGCCTCTCCTAGTTTTATTTTTGATTAAGCATTCCTTTTGAAGACCTATGTGTGGACTTTTCCTGGCACACACAAATGGCAGCCTTTGTGCTTTTGACACAGTTGTTCTATTTATAGCTCTCAACTTCATTTCATTTTATTCTAATGAAACCTATCTTGTACAACCACACAGGAGTATCTAGCATTTATAATATTTTGACTTATTGGGATCATGAACAGTAACAGAGGTAACAGAAGGAGCACAGCCCAATTGGAAATGGCAGCCAAAATACGCAACAAAGTGACCCGGTGACCAGGCTCCCCCTGAACTGAGCATTTAGGCAAGGAGAAGCAGAGCTAATTTAAACCTGTGGCTGAACAAATAATCTGTGGAAGATAAAACACACCCCTTTGAAGTTATAAAATATAGCTGCTGCTCACTTGTTTTCCTTTTCTGGCTGTCTTTGAGGCAGTTCTCCTTTCTGCTCATTGAAAATAGCTAGTCTGTGTATTTTGGTRTATAAATTACCAGCTACTATGTCTTACATAGTTAAATAATTGGAGAAAAGGTTGACTGAGTAATTGGATGCAATAAAACTCTCCAGTGATAGCAAGCACAGTGGCCCATAGGTCCCAGCTAGCAGGAAGAATTGACTTTAGAAAGCTGTTCTACAATGTTGGCATGAGTGTGTGGTCTAACAAATACTGGCTCTCTTTCTCATGTTCAGAGAAGGAGAAACAATGAAGCACCATATTATCTGGTGTGAAAATACTCTAATCCAATTTAACTCAAAATAGTATGATTCTTATGAACAGAAGTCAGGTCAGATAGATTCAAGACCCAAACTTGTTTCACAAACCCACCTCAAAATGTTAGAGCTGCCTTTGCCCTCGCTGGGGTATTCTGAGGATTAATGTCCTGTCAGCACTTTGAAAATGTAAAGTGCTAAGTATATATTATTATAACCCTTTCCATTTATTACTTTTATTGATGGTCTCGTGGTTTCCATGACGCTATGTTGATTTGCACGGGATTTTCCTGCAGTGTGCATTTCATCTCATGAAGAGTAAAAAAGCAAATAGTTCTTTTTAGGCCTTGTGCCTTGTTGGATGTCCTCCAGGTACTGGGGGACTTGTTTATGACCCACTATCTCCACGCTGTGAAAGCCTTACTGCAATACATTATGCAGCTGTTTGTTTTCAACTTTGTTTTCTCAACTGCATAAGCCTTTCTGCTACTGAGATCATTATGCTGCTCCTAACTAACTCCTAAGTGGTGCCTGAGTGAAATGCAGCCTTTCCTACCCACTGGAGTCTATGTGGTTTTTGCAGTAGGTGCCTCTTTCTGGTAGCTACTTGACTGTGCTTAAGGATTGGGGCTAAATCCAGGCCTGTCCATCGTGGACAATCAGAGGATATCTTGCCTGTGGAAGTTCAGGCCAGTTTTTTCTGCCTCTTCTGGCACTGGCATTAGAGCAAGACCTCCCGGTGGCCGAGCTTTTCTGAGGAAAATTCCAAACTTTATTTCAAAATTTTAGATTTACAGTTTGGCTCGCTAGCATGTCCGTCTCATTCCCAGCCAAGTCCCCAGGCGGCATTTACTTTTGGAGCAGTTTGCCTCCTCGGCTCTGCTTTCCTGCAGGCTTCAGGGATCAAGTTAGTCCAAGAAAAGCCAAAGGCGTATGAAACCACGTGTGTCTTTGCTTCCTCCTTCGTCAAGAGGCTCAGCAGGGAGGTCAGCCCCATTCCATCAACAGCTTTCCCTCGGCTGACAGCCGCGGCCAGGTGGGTTTTCCTTGGCCCCCATCTCCCATTAAGGAGACACATAAATAGGGTTAGAAACAACAGCTGTGAGTCTGCCAGCTCCCCTCTCACACAGATGGCCAAAAGAAAGGGCAAAAGATGTGCCTGAAACATGGATGAATCACAGCACAGTGCAGAGATATCTAAGCTCTCCAGGAAAGTGTCGTTGTCACACCTGTAACAGCATCCTTATGGGCCTACATCAGCATGTCATCTTTCATCACCTGCATCCAAGGGACATGCAGGTATACAACGTCAGACCGTGTTGCAAAGGGTCTTGGAGCTGCCACCTCATATCCCTGGGTGATCATATCTCAGACTGACATCTCCAGGGGAAACAAGGACTTGCCCTTTGTTCATAAAATACTTTTTTTTTCTTTTTTTTTTTTTTTTCTTATCACACACATGCAGAATAATTTATGTTGGAAGGGATCTCTGGAGATCATCTAATCTGACCTCTTGCTCAATGCAGGGCTTAAATCTAAGCTAGGTTCTGTTCTCAAGGCTATGTCCAGGTGAGTTTTGAACATCCCCAAGGATGGAGATTCCCTGGCCCCTCAGGGAACCTGGTTCCCGTGCACCACCTCATGGTGAGGGATTTTTTCTTATATCCAGGCCAAATTTCCCTGCTGGAATGTGCAGCTGTTGCCTCTTGTCCTTTTGTTGTATATCTCTGAGAAGCGCCTGACTTCCGTCTTCTCTATAATCACCACAAGTTAGGTTCCATCCTTGTCTATTTAGTCCCTTTAGGACTGTTCCTTCCATAATTTGTCCAAAAAGAGGGCTTGGTGGAACATGCAACACAGGCTCAGAAAGCAGTATTTTTTCCAGAGCATTTTTTTTTAAGTTTACTTTTTCTCTCGTCTTCAGTCTTAAATGGCAGAGACGGTAAAAACACACAGTCAACAATTTGTCAACTTTGTAGGAAAAAAAAACAAGAGAGATTAATATAGAAATGACAAATCCAAAAATGTGTTGAATCCTATAGATTGACAACTCTCCAATTCCACCAAGAGAATTCTTTCTTATGATAGGAGAACACCAGCTGTCCAAATTGTAGATGAGAGTAAAATATTTTAACTTTTTAAAAAGATAACAAAACAAAAAAAGAACTGTAGTGGTCTAGAACATATTGAAAACTATGGAGCTAAGCTTAGATGTGTGTAGCTCTTTTTTCTCTATAGGAAGGAACAGCAGGGTTTTCCTGACACTCTTGAAAAGATGAGAAATGTCTTGTTTATGTGCTTCTGTACTCCTGTCTAGAGCTGTTATTCCAAACTGCTATGAGCTTGTATCCAAGTTACTGGTCCTAGTCTACTACTGTAGCTAGTTGCAATAGTTTCTCTCCCTTCTTCTCAATCCAGTTTATCTGTGATTTGGAAAGAATATTGGCTTTCAAAGGAGCTCTTTTGGCATGGAGGTTTTGGTATCACAAGGAGAGGATATTTCACTGACTGATCATATGCAATGATCCATTAATATCTGTGCCATTCATTAAGCACTTTTACAGAGATCTAGTCCCTCATCAGACACTTTCAGTGTTTGACAGAGTTCTTGTAGGAAGTCAGACAACCATGATCAGGCATCTATGAAAGGAAGTGTCCTGCTTTTATTGGAGAAAMCGTCCCATCTTGATTTGTACTGTCTGCCAAGACAGAAGGTAAACACCAAGACTTACACTGAAGAATTGCATGCAGAGGGAGATTTCTTGCACAGCTTTGTGGATTAGTGACTGACTTCTTTGGCTATCAGAATAGTTAACAAGAGCTGTCTTGCAACCTGTCTGCCTGTTGTGCCCTAAGATGTGAGTTGATAAACAATCAAAGTTGGGCAAGTTTCTTGTTCTATGAGTTCACTGTCCATGTGCTCCTTTGCTCACTGTCCTGCTCACATGTGTTCCTTTGCTCTTTAGGGTAATGCTAAAGAACAAAATCTAGCAGCCGTGCTGTTTATGCCATGCTGTGTTTGGGGCTGTGGGCCTCAGGCCAGGTGAATGAAAAGCTCTTTAGAGGTGCTAAGAAGATAATGCAACCCCTATTCCTTCCAGGGCCAGAAAGATTTAAAATTATTGCTTTATGGATCCCAAAAGAAAAAATCAAGGAGTAGGAGCTTATTTTTCTGGCCGACTCAAGGGTTATTATTTATCTAATACATTACATTGGTGAAATCAAAGCACTGAGATCAATTCACCATGAATGAACAAGAATGGTTGAACATGAGGGTCAAGTCCCTGTGGTACAATTCTTCTACCACGTTCAGGAAAAGGAAATTATCTATGACTTGCAACATTAAAGCTGATGACTTTAGGACACTGTTTGTGTGTATTGTATCCTGCCATGTCACAAAACACAACCTTTAACCTTCCTTACTACCCAGAGTGGAACGTGCTGTATTTTGTATGCTCTAAAAACACTTTGTTTAACAAGACTCTGCCTTGTACTTTTAATGCTTGCAGCTATTCTTCAAACTTATTGTATGGATAAATATATACCTACAGGATAAATATTTCTAAAATTTATCCAAATACCCAAGCTCAGTCTTTTATACTTTGATACCAGAGTATCAAAGTCCATTCTTCTGCAATATCATGAGCTTTAGGAAAGCCATGTCTCACAAATTGACATGTCCTGGGTAATCAGCTGGTCATTAACTCATTAAGTGCTTCAAATTCCTCAAGAAGATCAAGACTACTTTTGTACTAATTTTTCACATACCTCTTTATTTTCTTGTTTTGATATTTTTCCTTTTTTTTCCCCCCATAGATTTTCATATAAACTACTTTGCTTATTTACTTATAAACATGAAAAAAACTTCCCTTTTTGACCCTTGAAGATGTATGAGAATCCAGTTGTTACTGATTGGAACAGCATAGTCTGAAGAAGAATTGAAATATTTATCCAGATATATTTTAGCTTTTTGGACTTCTAAGTAATAAGATTCACAAGTGTTAACATTCATTGGAAACAAAAAGAATCTTAAATATAAATAAAATATCCAGGAATTGAAGTTTCTTCAGTAGAAGAAGTAGTAGTTTCTTCAGTAGTAGAAGTAATTCTTTGTGCTTTTTCCTCATGTTCCTGAAGTAGAGTTAACATTATTCATGACCTGTGATTCCAGCTGTGCAGATTATATCAACTAGAGGGAACTTTAAGAGTCAGGGAATCAACTGATGTCAAAGAGAGCAAATTTTCATGCCCATTCGTCCATGGGTTTGGAAAGGATTTGTACATTTTGTTCTTTAGTTGAAATACATTGTTGGGCACAGATGCATTCTTGGTATTCCCTGCGGCAAGGCTAAGATCTTCTTTGTGTTGCTCCAGATCACTCAGAAACAGTCATTCTATTCCTCTGCTTTCTCCTGATAGTGTCTGATAGCATTGCTACCTGATCAGACTGCTATGATTATTTATACATTTTTTAAAATTATTCATTGGAAAATATGTCTCTGCTAACGGCTAATAAAAAAAAATGCTGTATCTTTGAAAAGTGTATACACACTCTGCACTTTGGAAAAAAAAATCATTGAATGGGCCCAACTTTCTGTGTATTCTCAGGTTCTTACAGTATCAGAGATGTGCCATTAGATTTATGCCCTACCACTTAATCATAGGATAAGCAAGAGTGATAAATGGAAATTAGATCCTCTATTTTGTGTGTTGTGTGACAGCAGAAACATTGCAATGGTGAATTTAAGAGTGATGCATGGCAAGTGCAAGAAAGATTACAAACCCATGATACGCAATGAAACTTAGTTTGCTGTTTCTTTCTCAAGGGAATCCAGGCAATTCAGACAAGACTCAAWTCTGTACTATAAAGTAAATGGCATAAAAGGCAGAGGGTAACTCTTGCCATTATTTCTGCTTTCACTATATTTGTCCATTCTCCAGAGAACAATTGAATCTCCTTCCAAATAGTAATATCTTTAGTAAAAAAGCTTCACGATGTATGCCTGTGTATGACAAGATAGCTCAAATGCTGTAAAAGAGATGCAGAAGTTCAATATATCTTTCCTTTTACCTTTCATGTTGAAACAGCCTCAAGTTATGGGATTACAGAGAGGGAAAAGACCTATTAAATTAAACTTTTTCTTGCCTGTGAAAGTATACTCTTATATTTTCCATCTAAAGTCTATCCCTTCACTGGAGTGATTCTTGCGTAGCCTAACAACAATCAGTGATGGGAAAAATCCTTGTTGCTTAGCATAAAAATGGGCTTGTTCATTTGTATACTCTTACTCACACCTGCAAACCACCCTCTAATGTCTTTCTTCTTGACAGTTCAACTTTCAAATTCTTTTAGATTGCCATCATATATACRCCAGCCTCTACCAAGTGCAAAAGGAAAGTGGGACATCTGTTTCTGGGCGGAACTTTTGGACAGAGCATTGAGTTTATCAAAAGTACACTATCTTTCTCTTCTTTTCTGAATATTCAAGCAGCAAATTCCTTTTAGAAGGTTTCTCAATTGTATCAGTTCATAGCTCTTTGGCCTAATTGCTATCTTTCTCACCATCTTCACTTAGATGACTCAAAGATGAGAAGGCCAATTTCTTCACTACAGTTCTTCCATTCTTTATTTCAATAGGACTGATGATTCAGCTTCAGAAATTGTTGAAAAGGTGACTTTTCTATTATGGACTTGTGCTACCTTGTTTAACATCACCTCAATTTCCCCTGTTCATGGAAATGAGATAACCTAGCAAGCAGAAGAGCTAGTGATCGGATTGTTTGTTGAAGTGGATGAAATTCCTCCACAACTCCCACACAGCATACATAGTTTCATGGCCAGTACAATTTGTCTGTCAAGCAGTGTCTTCAATCACTGTCATGTTCTTTCTTCTCATTCTTTTCACCTGAATTATTTTTATGACTTTAAATGCTTTCTCTTGACTTCCTTATAAACAGGTGAAATGGACTGTATGCAAATGTTAAAAAGACATTTGAAAGGTGTAAAGAAGATGGAGATTAATGTTCTAAATCCCCTTGTCAGAGAGGCACTGTGCAGTTAATTAAAAAAGAGAGGAAGCCGCCATTAGTTTGCATGAGAATTTGTGGGATGGTTGCCCATTGTCAAATTAAGTCAATCCATTCATTCCCAAGTATTTTCACCATCCTACTTACTCTACTTGCAGTGGATACCAGCCAGGTTAAAGATTTTCAGCCTCTTACAGCTATTTTGGCCAACACATAGATCGTTAGAAGGTGTTCAATGCGTATGAAAAAATAGCTTTAAAAAAACCTCCTTTCTCTCCTTTCCCTCCCCCCCTCCACCTTAATTTGTCTATGGACTTGGCTTCTTTGTTCTTTCATGACTAATATTACCATCTGTGACATTACATATCAACATAGCAATGCAACATATTAAGCACAGGAAAACCCGGAATGTTTGAGCTCATCCAAGCATTTGTTACTTAAAGCTCCAGCATTATTTGCAGCCACCTGAAACATCCCAAAGTTTCTAAAAACACATTACAATTAATAAGCAGGAATCTGAGTTGTTCCTGAAATGGAACTTAAAGTTCCATTGGATCTTCTTGGAGCAGCCTTCTTGAAAACAGTCTCGGCAGCTTACTTGCAGTTTTATTTCTCACCTTAGGCTCATAAAGAGAGCTTTCGCTTTTATAGTATTAGCCTAACTGCCACTGGGGGCAGTTCACTTTGGGAACTACCTAAATTGTTTTCCTGCTGAGGTCTCCTATGCTGTAAAGGAAGCACCACTCCCTGATCAGAGCGGTGGCAGCTGCCTTTATGAGCTGCACTTTCATCCGGCACGAGCCCAACAAGCAGACAGGACTGTAAACAAGTGTCCTTCTTGGTCAACTTCTGCTCTTCCAAGCATAGCGAAGGGGTAGTAGGTTTGARGAGAAATGCACTAAGTGAAAAACATCTTGAAATGGACACATCTCTAGATGCAAGATCAAAATCAGAACAGAGGTCTTACCTCTTCTTGAYTCTTGTAGAGTTCTAGACAGATCCAAATCTTATTTACTGAAAAAGGATTGCAGTAACCACCAAGATCTGATATTCAGAGAGACAGTTCTTTCCCCTCCCTGTGCTGATTCTTCAGACGAGGAGTTGCTTCATTGCTTATCTCAAAATCTGTGCTCACCTGCAGACAACGACCTGTCCAGCTTTTCTCTGTATCAATAATTTTCTACTTCAGACCCTGGTACCTGCATGTAGAATTGAATAGTAATTCTGTATTTGTCACTATATCTCATTTGCATGTATTAAATTCTCCTTTTTAAAAGAAAAGGGGTATAGTATAGCATTACAAAAATAAAAATAAAGATTCATGGTAGATGTGCTCCTTCATGCCTGTATTTAGAGAAGTTTGTTTTCTCTTTTCTAGTTTATCCAAATTTCCCAATAGCAAAAGTGAGGTTGAAGCAAGCTTCATCACCCTGTGTTCTCTAGGGCTGTAGCACCCAGGTGGTGCTGTGGTGGATCCATAGGTGAGAGTTTTTTTACCTAGACTAGATAGGGAGCCTGGAAGGAAGATAAGCCTTTATATTAAACTTTCCCCAGGCTAGGCAGACACAGAGATGTGTTCCCCCTTATTTAGGAGAAGTTGTAAACTAATCCTACCAAAACATCTTTGCTGTGTTTTGATACACAAAGTATGCAGGAGTATGTGTATTATAATAAAATATATACGTGTTATTTTTAGTTCTTCTGTGTCTGGACATTTCCAACTCTTTGCTTCCTTGTTCCTCATTGAAAAAAAAAAAAAAGAAAAAAATTCTGTACAAATGCCGATGACAGAAGTATTATATGAAATAGATATATAAAACTATTGTAATGTTAGTATATTGATACTGTTACCCAGACTTAGAAAAATATATAATAATTGTATCCTTCAGGGGAAGGAGAAGGTAAGCTGGAGAAAGGAGGAAAGCAGAGGAGGAGAAGGGCAAAAGGGAGGAATTAATAGACAGAGTGGAAAGGGAAGAAGTTTGTGCTGTAACAGAAATCTCCTCAACTTTTGCCCTGGGCCTGTAAACAGCCCCAAAGGGCCAAAGCCATTGCTAGTGGTGATACCATTGGCTTGTGTTTCATGTGAGTCCTGGCTCATTTATGGCTATGGTGTTGACATGGTATGAAGTTTGTGATTTATTGCTACTCCAGGGTAAATGATCCTTCTGTACGTAGGAATTGAGGTACAAACAGTGTGTACACTGCACACACAGGCAGCCTTGCTCATATTGCATACATGCAAGCAAATGCAAGAAAATCTTGCATTTATTACATGCAAGAAAATCTCCCTGTGCAGAAATAGGTGTGAGTGCAGCCACAGATCCACACGGGACTGTGTTTTAGGTCTGTTGGGTGCATATGGATGTGCACTGCATATACACATAGGTACACTTGCATGTCATTTGCTGTGGTCCTTTGCATCGCTGTAAGAAGTACAAGGTGAGACAGAAATCATCTTCAGTCTCGTGTTGCTTGTGTTATTTGAATTGCATTTGCTCACAGGAGCTGATGATTTTAGGTTCCCAGCACAGGGAATTCCTGCTGGTGTAGCAGCGGGTGATGGGTGAGGAGGCACAGTCCATGGATCTTAACGTTGGCTTCAGGCAGGGGCAGTGGTGAAAGATGACGGTGGCTTCCCTTGTTAGAGGCAGGTGCTGTTCCCAKGGCCAGGAAGCACGCGGAGGTCGTCCCAGTCCCACCAGGGCTCTCTAATCCTCCTTTCCACCCACGGCCCCTCAAAACGCCTCTGGTTCCTCCCAGCGCGGTAGCTCGGGGAGTTGCTCTCCAGGGCTGGATGTGTTTTGCTCACTTCCCAAGACGCTTCTGCAAAGCTTCGAGTCAGCTTCGCCTCAGCTGTTCTAGAGTAACAGGCACTTCTACTGCATCGCTTTGTTTTATTTTTTCTTGCCTTTGCTCTCCAACCCCYACCCCTTCTTATTTCCTGGTTTTGACAGGAAAATCTTGCTGATTTTTTTTTCACTTGCGTATGTGTGAAGCAACCCTATCAAAATAAATATGGCAACTTGGGGGTTATGTGAGTAGAACTAAAAGGACAGCTTTGCTGCTCAAGTTGGTTCTTGCTAATCTGAAGACTAGAGCTGTGCAAAGAATTTATTTATTTGTGCTTGTGTGCTGGCCAAACCGAAAAATTAACAACAATAAAAACATTTCTTTTGGTCCACCCAGAATGAAAATTTGTCAGTTTTCCTGCCAAAACGGCAACAAACACACAAATTTGAAAGAAATGTCATTTCAGGCCAGAAGACATTTCAGTTAGGCTTTTTAATGTTCGTTAAAACTGAATATAGGTAAATTTCTAAAGAAATCCCTATTACAGGAAGAGAAGTGGAAAGCTTTGGACTGAACTTTCTTAACATTTCAAAGTCTTTGAACTCAAGACTTTTTTTTCCTGCTCTAATAAATATTGTCTTACATAAGGAAATAAGAATACTCTTTTTGATAGTGATGATGATTCTTTACAGAGGATTGTGAAAGTTAAAAAATAGTTAACTAGCAATCTATAGATATAGCTGGAGAGCATATTCTTTATTTTTGGCTTTATCCAAAGCATCTAGGCATTTAACCAAATTAAAATATATAGACTACAATGTCAAGGGAAACTTTTATCCAAACAAAATTTAAATAAATTTCATGCATCTCACTAGGTTAAAAAAATCAAATAAACAAATAATTTTGCACATATGTAATGGTCTCAACATTCTGTCATTCCTCTTCCGCTTTTAAAACAATAAGACCCAAATGTGGATAAAATCATCTTATTCTTCCCACTCAAACTGAACAACTTTTTCCAAGTTCTTATGCTGAAAAAATGTGCTTCTTAGGAATTAATGATTAAAACTATATAGAATAAGTGTTTTAGTGCTCTAGTTAAGGAAAAATAAACAACTGCATTAGCTAATCGGAGTTCAAATAAACAGATGCATAAGCTAGGCTATTTCAAAGCAATGCAGAGTTGAGCAGAGACCATTAACACTCCAAACATTTCATAAGGCTCAGCTATGGTTAACCTCTTCMAAACAAAATGTGCTTAGACCTTGTGTTGGGTGCACTGAATGAGTGAGGAATAACACCYCTGTTTAGTGGCAAGCTGTAACTGCAAGTTTTCTGAGCACGTACACTCGTATGGAAAAAAAAAAAAAAAGGCTCACATGAACTTAATTTTAAAGATGAAGAAAATGAAAAATATGGTCTCATTTATTGCTTGCTGCAGCCAGCAAAGCTGACCAGGCATAGCAGTATCCATTGCTCTTTTGAATCTTAGCAAAGGATTTAAATTTTGCAAGAGCGGTAAGTCTCATGTGCCAGAAAGGGCCCTTTGTGATAGTCCTTTAGTTTTTATTGTGACACGGTATTGACTCTTTCAGAAATTCATAGTTGTGCTTATCAAAGCATCCATGCTTTGCAGTAAAATCTTGGCTACCTGTGGATAGCTGATAACAGAGGTAGAAGACACAGAGTCTGCGCTTTGGYGCATCATGGATTTTAAAACAGACATTTCCAGGTTGACCCAAATCCACGGGCYTCCTCTACAACAGATATAGTAAAATTTCAGGCCGCAAAATACGACTTCATATACCAGTAATTTATTTTTTATTAATAGAAAACCTCCTTGAACTAGCAAAGGACTAAAAGAGTTGCTTATCTTTCTCAAACCCTCAATAAATAAAAGGGTCTTACTAGGGTGCATTGTGCTGATATTCAAACTGGAAACAAAAGATCTGTCAAAGTCCCGATTCAGTCACTCTTTTGAAACACTTCATACTCAGGCCAGTATGCATTTTGGTGTGAATTTTTGTTTTGACCAGTTTTGCTCATAGCTTTATAATGTAATTCAGACTTTTTGTGAATCTTTTAGAATTTTAGTTTATTAAAGAAAAGAGAGGAACTCTTAACACTTTCTGAAAAGCAGCCAAGCAGGAATTTGTTCCTCAGGAGACCATCCCAGGTTTTGCAGAGTTCAGGACCTGCCAGGATAGGATTTTGGTGTTTTAGTTAGCACTATATGATTACACATAGAGTGCAGACGTGGCCAACAAGGGCTGTAGTTACACAGGCCGCTATTAAATCCTTTACAAGTGCTATTTGTATGTTATTAATGTTGCTTTGACATATAGCAACTAGGATGATTAAGGGAAGGGAACATCTCTTGTACGAGGAGAGGCTGAGTGAGCTGGGCCTGTTTTCTCTGGAGAAGAGAAGGCTGGGAGGGGATATGGTTAATGTGTATAAGTTCAGGAAGGGAGAATGCAGGGAGGAAGSGGACAAGCTGTTTTCACTGGTGGCCAGAGATAGGACRAGGGGTAATGGCCATAAGCTGGAGCACAGGAAGTTCTGTCTCCAGGTGAGGAGGAACCTCTTTACAGTGAGGGTGACAGAGCAGTGGAACAGGCTGCCCAGGGAGGTTGTGGAGTCTCCTTCTCTGGAGGTCTTCAAAACCCACCTGGATGCCACCTTGTGCCACATGCTCTAGATGTGCCTGCTTGAGCGGGAAGGTTGGACTAGATGATCCCTAGAGGTCCCTTCCAACCTTGAATATTCTGTGATTCTGTGATTCTGTGATATAGGCATGGGGTCTCGCTCTTTGGGCAATGGGAGAGTGTTTCTTTGGCCATCACTTTGGGGACTCCCGTAGTTACTCCATGTGGGCGCTCACCTGCTCGCTAAAGGTGGATTTGGGGCTACAGCCCTACGGCACAATGAAGTCCCCTCTGTGCCGGCCTAAATTTGGCTTCTCTGCATCACCCTGTAGTGAAGACAAGTCCTGAGTGTGTCTAGGCTGTGTAAACAAAACCATGAGCTCAACAATCCCATTGTTCAGCGCAGATTTCCACTGGGCTGGGAAGCTGATTTTTATAAAAACATCCTAAGGGTAATGGATGCCTAAAATACATCAGCTCCATTATCAAGGAGCAGATTATCCCAGCTGAATGCACAGTATCAAAGTTTCCTGATTTGTATATAATCTGCATTCTTAACATTTTCCTGGAGTGCTGTTAGTTTGGGTTAGGAGGACTTATTGTACTCTTGGTGTTGAAAGACGAATAGGCCTATCAACCAAGCAGCATAATAAATTTGCTAGGCTGCGTATGTTGTGCTCCACCTCTCCCTCTTTCTTCAGCGGGTATAATGTAGCCTAATGCCATATGACAGCTGTTAGCAGAAAAATGGTAAGCAGCCATAAAACAGTGATTTATACCTTATTACCTTAACAACTAAAATTAAGAGGCTGGTGTTTGGGAGGGCAGCAAACAAGTGAAACGTGAAACAAGTACAAATATATGTGTGTATATATATATATATATATATATATATGTATGTTCATGAAACACAGGAAACTGTGAAATGCTGAGACTGACAGTGAAATTCTCCCTGGGTATCCACCACAAGGTTGGACTAATAAAGGGGGTAATTGGTGGTGATAGTTGTGGATGTTCAGAATTGCCTGCACGTCACAGCTGCTTATGCTTGAGTATCTGAAGTGTGTTAAATGCATCTCCTAACGTGAACCCAAAGATCCTTACTACCAGGCAGCATAAGAGAACCTAATTTAAGGTGGCAGCTGGCAGAAAGAACAACATATCAAACAGGAAAGTTATTGTTAGCAGCCACAGTGTAGAGAGGAAACAGTGGGATGGGAGAAATAAATGTGGGCCATGGTTCCCTGTTTCAGTTTTCTGCTGGTATAAATTCACTGGTTTGAGGGCACAGTAATGGTTTGGGGAATTCTTCTTGGATGCCAAAACTGTAAGCACTGAGGAAAACGGTGCACATCATTTACAATATTCCTAGTGTAAGTAAACGTCATCGTGTAACATCTTGGCAGTTTTGGCAGTGAGCAAGGTAAAACATTAATCTAAGACACGGTGAATTATAACCACCATGTCAGATCACTCCTTGGTTTCTGTTCAACATACACTGTGTATATATACTATAAACACACATATGTCTATACACATATATACGCAGGCTGCTGCTAAGTGTGATGTTTCTGATTCAGTGGGTGGCACTCTTCCTTCTGAGTCAGTGCTAAACGAGCCCTTCACCCCACAGAGCTTAATGAATAGTGAATATGGTCAGGTCAGTGAGGTTAATAGCCCTACTTTTGTGGAAAGTGCCGGAGGATCTTTCTTAGCCAGCAGTGAGAACCCAACTCGGCCGGGATTTGTAAGAAAAAGACTTTTCAGGGACAGCAGGGTTCATCCCACTGCATCCGTGGGCTTGAAATGCCTTGTAAGAGCATCTTTTTGTGCCATGAGCTACGTGGTTGGAGTCTCTGGTGCAATTAGGGACTGTACTATTAAACATAAACTCTTCATCACTTTCTGTTAAATCTCTGCTCCAAAACTCTTTGTTTAGATCTTTGGTAGGTAACATTTTTAAATCCTTAGGTTAGTCAGTACTGAAAAAATATCTTTACACTTATTTTAAACACTGTTCGCTTACTAGTTGTCTCCTGAGAAGTGTGATTGTTTCAGATATATGGACTAGATGGTCAGACTGATTCCAGGCACAAAGGTTTTTCTTGGTATGATAAAATCTTACATTTATATGGGCTGTTACCTGAGGAGACTCCAGAAACTGAGTACAAACCATGTTAGCAACCACGTCAGCTGTCATTGGTTAGTGGTATTTAAGGTGAAATGAGGCAACTTTTAAATAGCACAAAGTAAGATTGCATAATAATTTAGGTCAAAAAGTAAATAGCATGTCACGTAGTTGAGATGTTAGATGAGCAGAATATAGTGAATGTAGAACAGCAAATACCATGTAATTTCCAAGAGCCTCAGTTGATCAACTGCACCTACTCAAGTAAAAAAGGATCCAAAAGGACCACTGTCCCTGGAGGTGTGACATAACTAGAAGGGCAAAAACACTTGATGCACTTGCCATTTAAAAGTAATCAAAATGTACTAGACTGTGGTTGGTTGTGATCACTCTCCTGGGTATTCCTCATCCAAAGTATATGGGAATAGCAGAGTGCTCTTTTTTTTTCCTTCCATTTAAATCCAACTCCCCAAAAAGATGTTACTCAGTAAGCTTGCTGCATTACTGCCATCATCCTAGATCATTTTAGATCACCAGTACGTTGCACACAGATTAAAGAAAAATGTTAGCTCTGAGTATCATCTTCTGTGGAGAGAAAGTTCTGTTGCAAAAGATGCTATATATTTTGATGGATGTGATTTAAAACAGGTTTAGAGATACAAAGCAGAATGTGTGTATGCATACTGGAAAGCAGAACTTTTCCTCCTAGAAACTGTAAGAGCTGTAATAACTTGCAATGGAAGAAATGGGTCCTGATCACTACAGACAGGTTATTCTTGCCCATTTTGAAAGGTCATGTGGCATCAGAAATGTAAGTAATGAAAACAAATAGGAGTAGACTATACGTCTTTGTTTATCCTTCCTTTTTCGAATGGCTATGCAGCACAGAGCAAAGAGTACTGTGTGTGTGGCTGCAGTCTCTGTCGTTTCTTCTGTTGTGCTCACAGAAAAGTGCTCCAAACCCCAGCAGATTGTGCAGAGTAGGCCTAATTGTAAGGAATTACAGTGAACTTGTTATGCTATGSAATGGTTTTGCTGGGACTTCACTTTTTAATTATTTATCTGCTATATTTCAGCTTAGTTAAGCATGCCCCTGAAAGAGAAGCTTGGCCTAAAGGATAGGATAGTCACCAAGAGATAGGGAATACGTATGTACTGCYTAGACCTGCTTGTCTAGGAATACCTATTCCCTACTTTTAGTGACAATCTGTCCTTTGCTTCTATGTCCTTCCCGATTTGCCTMGACCAGTAAAGCACCAAATCCTTTAGTTCTCAAAATCTGCCTTAGTAAAGGGAAAGACTTTGTCTGAAAGAAACACCAGAGTTACTTTGGCTGAGAGGGCAAGGCATGGGGCTACCCATATAATTTTGCATCTAACCAAATAAGCCAGTTCAGAATTATTATGCTAATCATCCACATCTTTCTTGCTCTGCTTGCTTTACTTTATATTTCTTCCCTGGGTCCTGCCTGTTCCCTCTCATGCCTGTACAGGCAAGTGTGGCCAGGTTCAGCTTGAGAAGTATCTTTAAGTGTTCCTCCAGTCACAGGGTTCTCTTCAGTATTCCCCTGAACAGCCACTCAACAACCCCCAATTAGGGAATTTCTTCAGCCAACAGAACTGAATTCCAGTACCTCTCTCCTCTGCAGGCTGGAAGGACCTGGGCTCGCATCCAGACACCAGAGAGCTTTTGGGATAGTGCTGTGCCCATGCTCATTTATCTTCTCACTCAGCATATATAGTTTACAAGACTCAGTGCAAGAGTTGAGGTRCTTTGGTCTGACCCTACTGTGTATGCTTTCCAGTGGCTTTTAGCACATCCTTTGGAGACACAGCATCATCTGGAAATTGCTTTAAGGCAATAAACCTTCTTCCCCTGCCCCTTCTATCCAAAAGCGCTATGTCGTGTGCCCAGTGCCCTCAGCTGCACAGTACACAGACTTCAGGCCACTGAGCAGTAACAAGTGSTGTAATCACATAGCCAGCCACCTTCCCACTGTCTCCAAGTCTTCCCTAGTGAAAGATATTTCTCTTTGTGTTTATCTTGTGTTTGCTGGATCTTGAGTGCGGTTATACTTGCCTACACCAGAAAGAATCCTAATGCAATTACTTCAAATCTCCTCTGGTGTCACTGAGATCAGGTCTGACTCATTTCTCCTATACCTAGTCTTTAAAATCAAATCTGTTCTTCTCTTTGAAACTGTCATTATGTTCTACTGTTCTTGAAAGTGTAGTATTATTTTGAAAAAAGAGCGTAAAAATGACATTTCAGGGTTCTATATTTGTCTGCCTATTACTGCTGTTGCAAAAGTGCTCATTTTGTAAGTGAAAAAGCTGTCCTTCCTACCACCTAGCCCTGTACAACATACAGGGTGTTAGGGTTTGATCTATTGGCACACCATCATCTGGTTCTGCAACTGGGGTAGGTTATCTTACACTCTGAAGCCTCTGTCTGCTTTTGCTACCCTGTTTCCTCCAGATTGTGCCCTGAGTGACACTGCTGGGCTCTTTGCATTGCATGAACAAGTTACAGGTCTAAGCAGTGGAAGTTATGTAAGGACACACACTGCAGAACAAAATGCAACTTGGACTTTGTGTTGAACAGCCAGGAGCAACAAGTACTCATAATGTTAAAACTCCTCTTCTCTTACCAAAAACAAATATAGACACATTTGAGGTCATTCTTCCAAGGCCAAGTTTCAGGCTCAGAGATCTGGTCACCATTCTGCTAAATGTCTTGGAAAAAAATTAGTTTGATCTCAATGGATTATCTCCGAAATTTAAAGCAGCACCTCTCCCTTTTGCAGAGGTGACAATCTGTTCCTGGTTTGGCAGGAAATCTCTTTCACAGGCAGCTGCTGAAGGGGTTAACTGGAAATGGTGGATGCAGCACATTATGGCACCAAGCAAACTTCCACTTCTCCTTGCAGTCAAAGGTCTGTCTTTCATTTTCTTTATAAAATGTATCAAACAATTTGGCAGAAGAAGYACAAGTTTTGTCATATTGAGAATAACAACGTGTTATAAGACAAAGGAACAAAGGCTGGAAGTTGAGGGAAATTAAAAAAAGGAAAGAAACAAAGAAAAAATGAAGATGTGAAACAGTTGTGTTTGGTTTTAAAAAAAAAACTCTTCATCATTCTTCTCCTTCCTTGTCTTTTTTTTTTCTTTTTAAATATACATGAAAACGCAGCTTTTGAAAAGTCTACATGTGTCTAAATTTAAGTTCTGTGTTATTTTACTCTGTATTTCTTTATCACACTTTAGTCATCCATGTATCATTTGGTAGAAAGGGTATACGGCAGGCTGAGCATGTCTTATTTTATAAATATTACCCACTAGTGTGTTCCTGTCTTTGAAGTCGCATCCCTTTCTTCTTTTCAACCTATGTTCTTTCTTTTTCCTCATGAGAAAAAAAAAAAAAAAACCTCATCAAACAATTTTCTTTATGTGGGAATAGTGTAAAGCTTATTTTAATTTACGTTTTAAGCCTCAACTTTGTTTTAATTTTCATTGTTGCTTCCCTTCCCTTCCCTTCCCTTCCCTTCCCTTCCCTTCCCTTCCCTTCCCTTCCCTTCCCTTCCCTTCCCTTCCCTTCCCTTCCCTTTACAGATAGAGTATATTGGGAATAATAACATAAACAACATGATCTCTGTTGCTGGTGTGTGAATGCAGCAGGGCAAATGCAGCCATTCATTAGCTGACGTGCCCAAAGGACTCTCCTCCGGGATGCAGATGGTTTTTGCTGCTGATATAGCTAGCAAGAACTGTTCTTGAGCTGGAAGAAAACACTGCCTAGCCTTTGAAGAAGGCTTGGAGATAATCATCACAGGCTGTAGCTGCTCAGCCAGCAGGATTACACTGTTCTGGGATTTAAAAGGATGCGATCTTTACAACGTGTATATATATACACATACATATATATTTTTGTATATATATATAAAGTCTGACTGTATCAGAAAGATCACAAAGCTCTCTGATTTGCTGCAGAGGAACCTTATTTTTGTCTTGTGGCATTCTGGGAATTCTCTCTCTATGGATGGGATCAGTGTCCACTCCTAACCTGATCCTCCATGCTGTTCTTCCACAGGAAGCACGGGATTAGGCTCAGCTAAAGGTTTTCCAGCTATATCAACTGGTCTAATAAACAACAACTTCATCTGACCTAGTAATTCSTAGTGTCTTACCAGCTTTTCTTGCTGATGACGAGCATTTAGCTGACACTTTTCTAAAACTGTGTCTGTTTTAGTGCCAGAGCCTCTTTCCTGAAGTGCAATGGTCCAGAGCTTGCTGGTGTGTATGCGATATTCAGATTGCTGTTTCCTACATATGTTACTCTGCCTTTATCTTCTCCAACTCCTTGCAGTCTGTCATTGTCTATACTATTTTTGTTAACTTAATATTGTATGGAAACTTTATAATCTGACTTTCCCCTCTTTCAGTGTTTTATGCTCATAGCACAGGCTGTAACGCAGAGCCACACACTGATAGCATCTCTCCATGTCTTTCATCCTTTTGACTGCTARTTAAATATGTGAGTGCTGTCTTCTTTATCCCGTGAGAGCTTGGAACCTTTAATGGGATGGAACCTTTAAAGGGGATGGAAAATCCAAGCTGACTATATCAATAGGTTTTCCTTTCCACATACTTGTTGATTCCTTCAAGAAAAAATGTGGCAGTTTCTGAAGCAGGTTTTCCATCTACAAAACCCACGTTGACTCTTCCTGTGTTTATGTAATCTGACCTTTTAACTCGTTTTCGCTTGTTACGGTTTTTGCAAGGTACTCAGATATATTTAACCTTCTGTATTATAGTTTTAAAACTAACTTGCTGGAGTTTCTGTGCTTTTCTATTTATCTCACTTATGTAAAGCTTTATTCTGCTTGCTTAGCCTTATTGGCTTTTGGGGTCTTTTTTAATGATAAATATGCTTCTACTGTGTGCCTCTAAAACGGTACCTTTCAATAGTCTGCAAGCTGCTGCTGAATTCTTTTACTATTTTATGGTTTTTAATATTTTTACTATTTAACATTTTAGTACTTCATCTGTCCCCTCTAGTTCTTTGAAGTTTTCTTGTGTTTTTGCAATGTCACTTGCTGAAATCAGACCACTGCAGGGGAGGTAGATGTGTGGATGAATAGCTAGAGCTTTTATGGCCACTCTAACAAAACTTAAGTACAACGTAGTTACTGTTTCAGAATAATATTTTGACAATAAATTTTTCAGCCAGCTTCTGCATAGTACTTTGCTTCTTCCTGAGTGGATTCCCTGCCTAGCTGCTCCTGAGACAGGGAAAAACTTAGTCCCTGCATTACGTCCTGATGGGACATTTACTGCTTGGACGTAATTGAAGCCTCCTGTGACTGAGTGGTGGCTCTGCCCTGTGCCAGGGTGCTTTGCAAGGGTGCTCTTGGTACCCTGACTGGGCAGACCTAAAGCTGGGATTCTCCTGTTTGGGCCTGGAGTGCCTATCCATTGAGAATCTCTCTTATTTCTTGATATAATTAACTTATTTATCTGATCCCGCTCCTTCCTGCCCAGACATGTGGGGGTGGTATAAAGCTTCTGGGCCTGAGAGAATTTTTCTTAGGCTATGGAAATATGAATGGAGAAGCAAAGCTTGGAGCCTAAGCCTGGAGCCAATTTCGCCACAACAGCTGTGTGCAAATGACCAGGCTGTCCACTGCGAGCGTGAGAAAGGAGTAGGATTTGCACAGAAAGGTATGCATTTGAAAGCATGACAAATTTAGACCTGATTCATACCAAGGTAACTTGCCAGTGCTGGGGCAGGGTTGCAGTGCTTTGGAGGGTTGTGTCATGTGCTAGAGATTTTTGAAAATCAAAATGTTTGATTTGTCCATTGTTAATCAATCCATCTGCCAGAGTTTTAGGAAGGGCTGGGGCTTCAGAGCACTGTCAGAGTGGCCCAAAGGGTAAGTATCTGGTGCTCAAACTTGGTGTTGTGCCATCTTTTTGTGTTGCCCCAAGAAAGAGGGTGTTGAGAACAACATCACGGGGGGAGAACAGGGGCACTGACCTAGACACCTGCAGCTCTGGGATGATTTAGACYCTCAAGTGGCCTCGACAGGTGGAAAGACCTGGGAAACTGCACTCTGGAAGGGGGAGATTTTTCTGTCTCCACCTTAGGTTCAGGCTATCTTTGTATTTTCCAAAAGTGCTCAATCTTGATCATTTTTAAATAAAGTTTGTAAAAGTACCCCCATCATCTAGCATCTTACTTGTTGCTCTTCCATATTCAGAGATCTTCCTCAAAAAACAAGACTTAATTTTATTTTCAGTTAAGCTAACCCAGCTCTGTAACACCCCGCCAACTTCATTAAGCTCAAGTTTAGGCTTATAAGCGGCATCCTCACGCAGAATAAGATGCATTCCTGATCTTGCCTAAGCTGCGGAGGAGCAGCCTGCTTGCAAGCCCCTCTAGGGACTCCTGCTACTATCTCCTGCCAACTTTCCTCTGAATGTTTTTCTTGTTTGAATAAGGCTGCTATGGTGTTTTTGTCTGCTGCTATAGGAAATTCTGGAGGCCATAACTCCGGAGATATATGTTTCTGGGTGTTCACAGACAAAGTAAATTTCTTATATAATAGAGACTGGATGATTCAGGCATTAAAATAACAGGCATATAAAATAACTGTTGCTCCACTGTGTGATGCAGCGTTGAGGTGTTTGTGCTTAATTTGCCATTGTGCCTATAAGCTATCGTGATGCTCTCCAATGACAAAGTAAAGCTGGTAGGAAGGTGAGCTCATCTTCTTTCAATAGCAACAGCTCTTAATAGCATTCTTAAAGAAAAATCAAATATCTGGGGAAAATGGGAAAAAAAAATGGATTACCCCATCCTGTGCTGCACTTAATGACACATCAGAGAAAGAAAACTCACTACTGTACACCTGAGGTATAAATTTGATTTACATCAGGCTAATCAGTCATCATTTTGAATGAAATAGCCCTTCTAATTTTATTTTGCTAGCACAACTTCCCGAGCCAGTTGGATTTGTCCTTTTTGACAATAATAGTAATAGTTATCCTAACAGAGGAAGGAAAGCAAACATGCAGTCGTGTCTTTAGTTTCTACTGAACTGGTAGGGACAAAGACTTTCTCCAGCTACAATTGCATTGATYTGCTGCAAATTTATTCTCGGGAAGAGGAATGCAAATCACTTCTGCGGCCTTTGCAGAAAGGCTTTCAAAGTCTGCTTATTGAAAGGGGAGCTAATAGCTGTCGTGGCCTCTGCCTGAGCACCGTGCGAGTAATCCATTTAAAGATCAACCTCAAAATTCCTGTTGCCTGATTCTCCCTCCCCTGGAATGTAGCAGGAGCCCATTTATCACCRGAGGAATGCAATGACTGGTGAAAACCCCTCGTAAGTACACTTTGCTTTCAAATATGGGTATTCAGATAATTTCTTACTCAAATCAGGGATCAGCCGCCTGCATAGGCGTCTTTGATCACTTCGTATGACAACTAATCAGCTTGTAGCCTCAYGCATGTGAACTGACAGCCCTGCAATTTTGTCTTGTTAATACAAATTATCTTTTTATCTGTGTGAGCATCTAATTCCTGGTAATTTAAGGGTATTGTGGTGAAGGTAGTTGAAGGCCTAACAGTGTGCTAGCAGAGAGGACGTGCAGATGGCTTTATCTTTTATACTCGATGCATTTCGCCAGGAGAAATGAACAATGTGGAATTCCAGTACATGTAGGGCCATGAATGTGAATGCACTTTCAACGCAGTGGCATAAAAAGAGAAGGCACCATGCTGTTGATCATAAGAGGCATCTGCACGTTTCTCCTCTACAGTGAAATTTTTCTGTGAATTCCCTGGCTCCCCTGTGTTTCCCAACCAGGCAACCATATTAAGGGACAATTACACAACGCTTGGTGAAACTCCCTTTATTTATTTCACTTGTGTTGTTGCTGTTGTTGTATAAGAAAGAGCAAGATAACAAAAAAGAACCAAGTAAAATAAAATAGTAGCTGACCCAAACATTTTTAACGCGTTGAAATCCCCTTCCAAATGCAAAGACTCTCTCTCTTTTCTTTCCTTCTTTCCTTCTTCTTTCCTTCTTTCCTCTTTCTTTCCTTCTGCCTTTTCTTTGCATTGATTTGCGCAAGCGTTTTCTCTGTGAGCCAAATGCAACTCTGGTATAACTTCACTGAAGTCACTGGACTTACACCAGAGGTGATTTTGGTCCTCTGTCCTGGGTAAATACAGTAGGTATAGATTGGTCACGCAGGCAGAGTAGCTGGCAATAAGTGCGCTGAGTGGTCCTGGCAAACCAATAAGAAAGATCTAAAATAAAAATCCCAAACAGGTCTTTTATTTAATAAAGGGCCTAAAAAATCTACTGGGAGCTGCTGAATACTGCCCACTAACTGTACAAAGGATAGGTAGCATGCCTTCCAAATATCAAAATATCAGACGGAATGCTGTGAAAATAAATAACTTCTAATATAAACAAATGAGAACATATCAAACTGTTACCTCTTTAAACATAATGTAAATAAAAAAAATACCAGTCCTTCTACACAATAAATATTAAGAAACCATTGACATAGTTGAAATGTACTCATATAAATTAACAACTTTAATTACATTAGCCGAACAGACATTGGTTAAAGCACTGCATGTAGTATGCAAAATAATAATAATAATAATAATAATATCAACAATAAAACACAAAATGATAAAAACAAAATAGGCTTCATAATATCTTGGCTTTCATAATTTATATATATATATGTATATACATATATATATTGTTGTGTATGTATATATATATTGTAGATATATATATAATATGTATATATACATATACATATATATCTTCAATCCATCGTCAATGTATTGTTTTTGAAAGCATTTAAATACAAAAAAAGAGAATTAATACAAATTCACTGTATCTCAAAAAATAAATAGCTATATAACCCAGAAGTGTTGTTCGTTTCTGCCCATGAAAGTGTTGCTTSTAATTGTTCACAAAAGGTCAAATTATGTTATTTAGTCGTACTGAGAAGCTTTTTATTCCACATGTGATGCAATGAGAGCATATGGGGAGTAAAGTTCTTCTCAGTTTAAGGAAAGTGATTAGCATCTGATTCTTATACTGATGCACAATTTTGACATGAGGTTTAACTTAAGGAACTTAATAATTGCCACCGCATCTCTACTACCTACACTCCAGAAATAGATTCTGCTCACTTTGTTCCTACTCTCTAGGAAAGGAAACTCTCTGAAATCAACAGCATTGCTTGCAGAGTAAGGCACTATTCCACATGAGTAACTATAGTCCATAAAAATGTACACTTTGCACACAGTCTTTACAGATGCCTGAACTTCTCTAATTCAGAGATATTGCTGCTAGCCTCTCCTTGGCATTGTGATGTTACAGTTGAATGAATCTGATGGCTTCAACCTCAACTAAATACCAAAAAAAAAAAAAAAAAAAAAAAAGAAGCAGGTACTTACAGTAGAGTATTATTTTGCAATGTTTGTTAAGAGACTGTTTCTATTGAAGTCAATGACAAAACTCCCATTTCGTTCAGTTCTACAGTTTTGGACCCTAGATCAGTATTCTGCTGTGACATACAACTGCAGAATAATTGTAAGCATCTGTAAGCATCTGTAAGCATTTCCTTTTCAAAACCCCAAGAATATAAATAAATTTAGCCCTCCCAAAGCAATTTTTTCAGTGTGCACTTCTGCCAGTTCCTTAGGCCTTGTGTACAGTGAGCGTCTGACCCGGGGAGGGGGAAGGACGAGCAAATGTGGTCAACCRTGAAGCAAGAAGATTGTGGAGGCACAGAACAAATACATTGCAACGATCTAATATATACTGAAAATATATATTTCAATATAAACAGGAAATGGGTTATACGGAAAGGAATGTGTTAGTACTTAAAGGCTTTTKGGGAAGGGGTGTACTAATACCTGAAAAGAGAAGTTATTTCTGAGACTGCATGCCCTTGCAGAACTGGTCAAATATGGTAACAATTTCTAATGCTATTTTAAATACATGCAGACTTAATTAAACCAAATTATCAGGGGTGGGGTGTTTTGCTGGAATCAGTCAGTCTTGATTAACATCCTGATTTCTTATTTTATTTTATCATATACTTTTTCATTTCCCCCCTGCTTTAAATAACTCTGACCACAAATCAAAACCCCATGACTGAATCTAGAGATTGGTGGGAGAAAGCTTTAAAATTTGAGAATGGTGTACGCACAAATGAAAGCTAAAGAGCAGGGCTTAGGAACGGTTACTGGCTGATTTGAAAACCTTGTTCTGTTTTCGCTGTATCTATCATGTAACCTGCTCACCACATCTAAAATCCTCTCCTCTTTCCTCACTTGGGAATTGTCTCCTGCTAGCTTCATGTTCTCCAGGGCTGCTCCCTGCTCACCACATAAAAGGCTGCAATCAAAATTAGCATCAGTATCCAACTGCTTTCTAAAGGCTCAGTTTTCTTTGCCAGGAAAACAGTGAGCCGCATCTTGCTCTACTCGCCACCTATGGGAGTTTTGCCATCGTCGCTCAGGGATTTCAAGTGTCTGCAGCTAGTCAAGCTTGAGGACAACTGGTGCTGACACGAGCCACCTCACCTGCCTCCCTTGCCACTAGAGTCACAGGTRATATCCCTGCCCCTAAAATGCCAGCGCCTGGCTCTGCTTCCCAAAACAACAACAGCAATCCTGCCACTTGCCTCCTGTGCAGCAGCAGGGGCAGGAGCTTGGTTTGTTGCAGTTATGAAGATAAATTAATTGTGCATCTCTTTTTATTTAATTTATTTTTTCCTACTAGCATTTGGCATCCCTCCCTCCTTCTCCCCAGGAAGAAAATACAAAAACCCCAACAAACTTCTGCAAATAATTTAAATCAGAAAGCCTTGATATTTTACAGAACACTTTAGTGAGAAATTTAGTGTTTACCCAATTGTTACAATTTTTAATTTTTTTTTTTTCAAACTGCAAACAAGTCTGTAAAAAAATGCATTGTATAAAAAGTACATAAAGGTATAACCCATTAGCTGTACTATGCAATCTAAATACTGTGGAATAAATTAGATAGAAAACTTAGCTATAAGCATGTATGTTGATATTTATTCAACAGAGGAAGGGGCTTTTTTTTTTCTTTTCTGAACTTTTTTTCTTTTTTTTTTCTTTTTTTTCTTTTCTTTTTAAATCTCTATTAATACATACAAATATGGAAACACACACACACACACAGGCACACACATGCACACAAGCAGTCTTGGCTGCTGAAAGCGGAGGTCCTGATTACACTGTTTTAACTACGCTTCTCTCCACGAAGGTGCTAACCACAGTATCCCTAGCCAGCAAGACTGGGTTAAATTGCTTAAATAGGGGAATTTTTGTCCTGGTTTTTTTTTTTTTTTTTTTTTTTTTTGGTCTTTTTTAGCAAACTGGTGAGGCAGGGAGCTGTGTTAGGGCCTCTCCGGGCAAGGGGCGCCTTGAAGACTCCTTGCCAGAAGACACCCAACAAGGACTTAGTCCTGCAAACCAGTGTGAGCCTAAGACTTCAGGCCCAGAGTTATCCAATTCAGCGTAAACAAGGCCAAAATGTCTCTCCTGCTCCCTCTTCCCACCTACCTCCCAGCCAAAGACACGTCAAAGACACTTGAACATTCCCCTTAAAAAGGACCGCAATAGGGATTTTTGACAAYTTATCTACCTAATCCCTGTAGGTTGGACCTCTCGGCTTAGGTGCTGTGCTGACAACGCAGTCTGGGAGTGGAGAGCAACCGTGGGGGTTGCCGCTCTCCTGCTCCCAGCTGTGCACAAAGCGGAGGCACTGCCACAGCTCTCACTTTTCCGCATGTTTTGCTGGAGCAAGGGATGCGCAGGGCCCAAAGCTGCTTGCAGTTTTGCACAGGACTTTTCTCTCTCACACACACAACACATCCCGSCCCCCGCCCGGGTTAGTGACAGACAAACAATCTTTCAATATACTGTGCTTTGCACACAAACATTCATTGTTTGTTTTGTTTTGTTTTTTTTTTTAGAAAAAAAAAAGAACATTAAAGTGAAGCCAGAAGTGCTTATACCTTGTGTATACATACATATATACATACGGAAATATATACATATATATATGTATATCCCTTGTATAAAGCCGTTTCCCAGCAATGCACAGGGGCTGTGCAGTGGGGACGAGCCTTAGTGTTGTACATGCAGAATGCCAGTGCCTCGGTGGGCGCTGGATCCAAGCACCTCGGATCCAGATCCCAGGGCTTTTCTGGGCTTTTTGAAATCCAGAGCTAGTCTCCAATTGCTTTTTTTTTTTTTTTTTTTTACTTTTTTTTTGAGGGCAGTATTAGAATTTACCTAGTTAACAGACATACCAGCCCGAACATAATCAACTCACTGACCCTTAATTTCAACTCTAACTTATTACAGGTGAATGGTACCAACCACAAACAGACTTTTCAGAGGCTCGCACAAATGTCTTTGGTGTATGTGTCTATTCTTTTTAAGGTACAAAATAATAATAATAATTATAATAATAAAAATAGCTATTTTGTGTGCTGTAGCAGTTCTTGTATAGCTCACAATAAGTGCAGCTCTCAACCCCTCCCGCACCCAACCTCCCTCCCTTGCAAATGTTTGTTAAATAAGGATTAGACAGGTCAGACACCATTGTAGTGCAAATAGTAAACGATTAAAAATTTTTTTTACAAAATATAGAAATGTTTGGCTCCAGTAACTGGACAAACATGTTCCTTTCAAGTATCTCTCACTGAAGAATTTTGTTTTAAAACAAGTTACTTCCATTTAAAAAAAGTCTTTCTGTTTTTTTTTTTTTCTTCTCTCGCAGGTAAACAGTTTCAAAACCAACTAGGTTGCATAGTTCTAACATTGTAAGCACCTTTACAAAATGTAACTTTTATTCTTTCATTCATTCTTTTAATTTTTTATTTTGTTTTTTCTTCATTTTTCTTTCTTTTTTTTTCTTTTTTCTTTCTTTTTTTTTTTTTTGTAAATGTAGTGCAGAAGATGAAGGTGTATACACCTGCACAATATTGTCCCTTTACCAATATAAGTAAGTATATGGATGTGTGTAGTGTGTGTATGTATAGAGATATGTATGTAAATACATAGCCACGTATATATCCACACAGACACTACACACGTACTCAGTTCCTTGGTAAATTGTGGGGGGAAAGTGCCAGTGAATGTAGTGTTCATACACATGGCTTTTCAAGGAATTTCAATGACAGTTTGGACTTAGTCCAAATTGCTGCAGGTTAGATGAGCTGCTACCACGGCTTGAACTGATGGGTAACCAGGGGAGGGAACATAACTCCCCTTGTTACGAGTAATGTTTAATATACTACCTAAAAAGATAAGGAGCATACTGAAAGGAAGGGGAAATCCCCGACCCCATACCGCCATTCAAGCCCTGGTCGTGAAGCTTTCTTTTTTCTTTCTTTGCGTATCTTTAGTCTTTTCTGATCCTCCTCAGGTCAGCTTTATTAGTTTTTCCTTTGCTCGTTTTCTCTCTTTTTTTTTTTTTTATTTTTGCTTTTATTTCAGTTGATTGTTTCGTTCAGAAAGGTTACACCATGTCAGGTCTTTCCTCTTGGGCTTTTACAACATTTGCTTCTCGACATAACAGCCAAGGAAGAGTCTTGGGTGTGCGTGTGTCTATGAGCAGCCACACTCCTCCACAATCATGTTCTGTATGTCTTTCTTAATGATGTTCTGGCCGTCRTCATAGTACAGCATGGACATGGGCCGCAGCTTGGTGGGCACACAGCATGACTTGAGGTTGGCAAAGGGGCTATGACCCCGCATGCGGTAATGGTTGATGACAGTGGAGTGGAAAGATAACGATGAGCCGGACGTGCCTGCTATGTGGCTGGGGCACTCTCCTTCGCAGTAGTTGGCGTGATAACCTGTAGGTGCAATGATCCAGTCACTCCACCCGATGTCCTTGAAGCTGACGAAGAACTGTTTCTTGCAGCAGATGTTGACTTTGCCGTCACACTCGAGGCCTCGTCTCCGCCGCCTGTGCTGCCGGTCCTCAGCGTGCCGGGCAAGCATCATCAGGAAGGGCCTATGYGATTGCTCCTTTTCCTCTTCCCCAGTGAATTCTCCAGCTTCCTTCCCTTCTCCGTCGTCTTCCTTTTTCTTCTTCTTACCCAGTAGCACCAGGCTGGCTCCAGTCTCTTGGCAGAGGTCGCAGGCAATCCGCACATCCAAGGAGTTCTTGCCTTGATCCAGGAGTCGCTGCACGCTGCTGGAGACAGGGAAGATGTGCCAAGTGCTCTTACGGGTGTCCACCGCCTTCTCCGAAATCAGAGTCTCACCCCTTTCACCTTTCAGCCCTCCATCCTCCATCTCTTCTGCTCCTTCAGAGTTGCCTTTAGGCTGCCGCTGCTGCTGGAACAGGCGGATGGTCACTTTTGTCCTGCTCCGGTTGGCCTTGGAGACCTTCAGGAAGAGCCACACTTCGGCGTGTTCCACCACTGATAATTCACTGCCTTCCTTGGAAATCTCAAAGTGCAACATTTTCTTGGCTGTGCCTGATTTGGTAAATGAAAATAGACAGGGAGAACTAGTTAGTATGTCTGCTTGCATTCTGTTAAAGAGATTTGGTTGGCACCACAGGCGTGAAGTTCCCTAGGTTTCCTGCTTTTTTTTTTTTTTTTTTTTTTTTGATTTTTTTTTTTATAACTAGCTTTCACTGAATTCTCGGTTTGTCTGCCAAGTATACCTTTCCTTTTGGGAAAATTCCTTTTTAGGAA
>NW_020454694.1:258581-277172 GCF_003342845.1 Nothoprocta perdicaria | reverse complement strand
GATTTTTCTATTCTAACTCGCTTTCACTCAATCCTCAGTTTCTCTGCCAAGTGTACCTTTCCTTTTGGGAAAATTCCTTTTTAGGAAATTGTTTCCCTGTTGTTTTTCAGTATTTTAACTGAATCATTTGTTTATAGTAATGATACCTTTGATTTATGTAAAGCATTTCATGGCAAATMAGCATTAAAAGCTGCTAAGAGTTCATTTGCCTGAGCTGTCTTTGTGATCACTGTTAGCAGAAAGGCAAAAAATGCTTCTGTGAAGACAGTCCGTGAGTGTATATCATATACATACAGATCTGTGCCTAATAGCAAAAGCTGGGGAGCAAATTCCAGTCCTACCAATTCTTTGGGAATGATGYGGGAGCAAGATTTGTCCTTTCTCCCTCTGTAAAGCCCCATTCTTCATGTGGGTCTTAAAATGAGTTGTAAATGTCAATTGTTACAAAAACAAAGAATACTAAAATATAGACCTCAGTTCTGAGAGTTTTGCAGAATTATATTGTAAAGAACTGCAGAATTTCAGCAGGCGGCCTCTTCATCCTGTGAGATTTTAGCTGTAGATCCTGTTCTTAATTTAACACACTGTACTTGCTGTGATTATAGTAATGGTGAACATACTGAGAAATGAGCTAAAGAAGAACTGTATGATTATGGGGATGGTTCTCTGGCATAATTGTATCAACTTGCTGAGATGTCATGATGATGATTATGATGGTGAGGGGGAGTTTCTCTGATACAGAGCTCATATCCCTGGCAGAAGCTGGAATGAATAATGAGGGCTGTTCTGTGATTTGATCACTAGAGCAAGAAGAAGTCGAGAGAGAATGAATTAGCTGTTTTTTAAATGCTTTTTATAAGAGAAGTACTTTTTTCTTTAAGAAAAAAGAAGGAAAGAAAAATCCTGTTAGCATCTTTCTTTCTTTCTTTCTCTCTTCCCCAAAATGGAGGTCAGGATGGCCTGGGGTCACAGATTTTAAATACACAGCTATCTGACCGTAACTGGGTAGAAAGATTCATAGCTATCAGTTTGTCATTCATCCTTGTATTGACCCTGCCAATAGCCGCTGATCTGGTTCCGTGTACAATAATTTCCTTTTCTTAGGGAACTAGAATTTTGCACCATTGTAGGGGAAAGTAGAGATCAAAACTGAAGGGGTAGAAGCATACTGAAAAAAAAAAATCACTTCTGTGGCAGTAGCTCTGTCATCCTTGCATCCGCAAGGAAGAGCTACCCAAAGTATGAGCTTCCTTAGAGTCTCCTGGCTTCCTCTGCTCCTCAGATGAGACAGAAGTGGGTTAAGGTCACAGGAGACATGGCTCCTGAGTTCACTTGAGTATTAAGGAGGCCCCGGTGTCTAAAGTCAGTGTGCACTTGTTGCCTTCCCTCCCTGTGAATCCTGGTAGAGACATGCCCAGCTGTCCCTGCTGGCACCCTCAGGCCAGAGAGGCAGACGCTTCCGAATTAACGTGGCCGAAGGGTGCAGCATTTTGTTTTTGTTTTCCCTGCAAGTGAGAGTGTGAAATTGTAGGCTTTGACTGTCACCGAGATRGGGAAACACATGGTTTGTGTTAACTGCTGCTCGCCGACTTCGCCAGTGCCCATCTGCAGCGCGGGTTGCATGAGTTTCTCAGGGAGCTAAGTGAACCTGTGGGGCTGTGAAAAGRACAGAGAGGTATGGAAGAACCAGCGCAAGGTGATCCCTATTGTAGAGGTACTTATTTCTACTTAAATGACAGCCATTAAGCAATGATTCCAAGGCAACTGCTTAGCCCTTAGGGGCTAGCACCAATGTTTCCATGCTAGAAATTGAGCTATAGCAAAGCTGCTGGCTGCTGTAGAGCAGAAGGTATGTGGTAGACATCCATCCTCCTCCTTCCCAGGGATGTAGGGTGTAAGGAGTTGTACAGCAAGGCCTTCAAATGCAAGGGAAGCCTGATTCAAGAGCCTGGCTGTATGGTGATAGCTGTTGTGAAGAGCAGGATATGTGGAATACATACTTCTGTGACCTGTGGGAAGTATCCATCCCCCAATGCAGGGTGCTRGCTAGGAGCAGGCTGCTGCCACCGGGACTCTCCCTCCAGCCCTCTGCTGCTTGTTCTCCTTCCCTAGGGAGGCTTTTGGGAAAAAAGGGCTTGTTCAGGCCCAGCTACCCCACATGGACAACAGACCTGATATTGCGTGCTTAGCCCAGGGTGTGCTGCCCTTCCTCAGCAGAGGAAGACGCTGTGTGGCCTGTCTCATCGGACAGGTTGGACAGCCCTGGATTACAGAGCAGCTTAATGCTGCTGAGTGCTAATGCGTGATATTACATTCTGTTATTCCCATTCTAGTGGGAACTGGAAATAGTTGCGAAGTGACATACCTCCAGCAGTAAATATTCATATTACCTTATGCACTGGCCCAGAAGCGTAGCAGCRCAACCACTCTTTTTGACAGATAGTACATGAAAGAAACAAGACCTCAMGAACTCTGCTAATTAGTTTTTCATATGCTCCAGTATGTGTGAAAGTTGTGTTCTTTCTCACTACTAGAAATATTGCAAGAGTGTGAAGCGAGCATCTGAGTATGTGTGCGGTGCTTTTTCCTGAGTTTGAGCAAGCTAGTGCAAGACATGTCTCACCAGCATAACAACCTCCATGTATATTGTTAACTACATTTTCACATGCAAGGTGTTCATTCAGAGGCTAAGGAAAGAAGATGCAGGAAGCTCATGTGATCCTAATATTTCTGCACAAAACAAAATACACCTCAAACCTGCATAATTAATAAAAGGTTTTGTAACAATTAAAAGAAGCTATCCCTTTCTCAGGAGCTTATAGAGCAAGCCTGGGGATGCTGCAGTTGCTCTCACTTTAGGAAAAAAAAATGCCGCTTTTCTGAATTCTCTTCATTTTGAGAATTTGTGTGTTACRATCACATAGCACAAATTATATGAATCCTGACATCTTTATAAGGTCACTGAAATCACAGTTTGGCCTGTGCTGTAACGGAATTAAGACTCCTAGGTCTGGCTGGATATGATTGTACATACACATTAGAGCAAGATCTTTAGAGATTTAGCAGTCTTTCCTTTTTGGTCCAAGTTAATGRCTTTGTCCTAATCTTCAGAAAAACATAGTTTTCATCTACCTGGAAGCAAAAAGACGGCCTCACTGAAAGTTAGTCAGGACATCCCTCCCATAATTACACTTCGTTTCCCCTTCTCATCTGCCACGGCAGCACCGCAAGGGTCTTTTTCCATTTCTAATCATCCTGCTCCTCCTGCCTGACTCATGTGGAAAGACCCACAGCCCCACAGTGGTCATGCCCTCATCACGTCCGCGCTCGTATAAGCGGCGGTGTCGGCATCCCGGATTGTTAGCACAGCAGAAAGCAGCTGGGAAAGGAGACAGGGGAYTATTCTGGGCCTGGTTTGATTGCTTTGCCTACTCTCCCCAACAGCTTGGAGAGGCCACCTCTCAGCTACCCTAATGAGAGAGGGAAGAGGCTCTGTGGTTGCATGGGAACCGTGAAGACACCCTGGTAAATACTGTGAAAAGTGRTGAGGAACACCCAGCTGTATAAAGCCAGGCGAATATGGTAGTGGGACTTTCTGAGCAGAAAGAGAGGCTGGCATCAGTATCTAAAGCATGAGATTAGGCACATGCCCCTTTTGGTCTGGCGTGGCTTTTGGGGGCACATACCTGTCAAGGGAAGGTGCACTAAGGAGGGTCTGAACTGTAGAACTAGGAGAACTGTTTTTGGGGTTTTTTTGTTTTTTTTTTGTTTTTTTTTTTTTTTTTTTTTTGATACTATGTTAGCTATTTTTTTTTCTCCATAAGCAAGTTTCTAAGTGTTATGGCTGCTTTTCTCACAAGGAAAGTGGGTTATGCTTCCCAACATTATAATGTGAATTATGCTTAATATATCTTAATGCACAGTATTTAAATACCACATAGAAAATGCTCACCATGTGAGAAGGTGCTGTTACTTTAAATTTCCCTTCTTCACTGCTACTTAATTTTGAGTTGTTTTTACATTATACTGTGAGCGAGCTGTTTTTCCATACAAAGCAAGCTTTTTTTTTTTTTTTTCTTTTTTTAGTTGCTAACTTTACTACTGCCTATGTTTAGATTTGGGGGAATTTGTACTGTGTGCCAATCTGTAATTACATTCAAAAGCATCCTTCTCTTCACTTCTCATTTCCGTTCCCCAGGAGACAGAAAAAAAAAATAGGTTACTAGAAAGGTTCCTCTAAAGAGAGTGAAGAGAAGAGCATGGTTATTGAAAGATAATTGCTCAAAATGTTTACTAATGAGTGACCACTAGAGTTTAGATGAATTGTTCACAGTGCAGAATTTATTCAGTGAATTTAGCACTCTTATCGTCTAGCAATTATCCCTTGGGCAGACTGATTATTACAAATGTGTTATTACTGCGATTAGGCAGTGGCCATTTATGTGAATGCACTTCAGCCTATGGGCCACTGACAAATGAGTTATTCTAACTATTCATTACCCCTTGTATGTGACTGGTCATCTAAGTTGCCTAGTTTTGTTTCGCCTGCCTGGCTGGGTGACTGCTGCTGCTTCGAAAGGGAGGAGCAGTTATAGCACAAATAGCAAACACCAAATCTTTATGCTCCTATCCTCTTTACTGCAAGCAGAAGGAGATTTCTAATGCAAGGAAAAATAGACAAAAATTGCAAAAGAAAAGACACCCCAAATATTCGTGGGGAGAAAAGCAGCAGCAAACTTATTTAAATACTACTTTTTTTTTTTTTTTTTTTTTTTTTTACGTCTCAGAAAATGAAACCAAAGGGGCATTGACAAGGTCATTTAAAATGTGAAATAATTCAGTTCGGGTGAACCTTGACTCTCTGCTCGTGTTTTGTCAAGAGGAAAGCACTTTACATCCACATCTTAGAGTGCTTTCCAAACTGAAAGCCCTTCCCCCACATGGCTTTAAATATTTTAAAAACAAAAAAGGTGTTTGTCTGGTTGGCTTTTTGTTACTTTCCTCTGCATTTACATCTAAAATAGCTCAAAGAAAGTTTAGGGTCAGCTGCACTAGAAACGTATTTAAAGGTTAAAGTAATATTGAGTCTTTGCTTTTCATAAAAGAGAGTAATTTCTTTGTGCAAACTCATAATACATTTCTTAAATTCTAACAGAAAGTGGATCAGAAGCTGCCACTAGCTTTCACCAGAATGTCTAATTTCTGTGCATGAGGGCCCAAATCCCGAGCRCACTGAACTGAATAGCAAGAACTTGCAATTGCTTCCAGTAGACTTAACTACCTTTGTACAGCTCTGTTGCATTAAACAAGACTGACTTTTCCTGCACATACAGCCCTACCGAGACATAAGAATTCCTCAGCACGAATCCATGCACAAATTTACACATGCGTTGTGTCAATGTGTCTTACACACTCTGGCAGGCACCTATTGCACCTATTTATATGCAGGAAATTCTCCACATTACAGCACTGCAGGTACAGGTGTATCTGTACATAAGTGTGCAAGCCTTGGTATACYTGTACATATAGAGGTGCATGTCCCTCTATGTACACGTGCATGTACACACGTCTAGGCAGATGCATATCCCTCTGTATCCACATACAAAGCATGACTATACACAGAGATGGATGCACAGAGTATTTCTGTGTCTTTCTCAGGTATCTTTTTCAAAACTGGTTCCCACCTTCTCAGATTCAGCTGGGCTTTCTCAAGTTCTTCTGAGACCTACCAGCCTCAGAGGAGTCTCACATTTTGCTACAAAGACATAGATTAATGCAGAATGGCTTTCTTCTTCTGGAAGTAACTTGCTTTCATTTGTTCAGCTTGGAATCTTTGATACAGTATGCCAAAGCAAGAAAAACAAAATTGAGGGGAAAAAAAAAAAGCTTGTTTGCTAAAAGCTGAGACTACATTAAAAAAAGATGTGAGAAAATCAGCTCAGCCGATGATTCATGGTCACATTTCTCAATATCTTGTAAAAAAAAAAATAATAATGATCTTTTTTGATGTCTCTAGATTTCCCGAGCTGAAGCACCCAGCAGTTTGTCGGCTTTATCTTTGTGCCCTGTGCCTGCTCCCTTCCACTGCACTATTTTACCTGCAGCTTTCCCCTCTAGGGAATCTCTGCCTTTTAAGTAAATCTGAAGGGAGACAGAGAGCTCCACTCAAAGAAGCTGCAGATAAGCAGAAAGTTCCCTGAGATTCGGGATCGGATTAGGTATTATAAGAAAAAGAGGGGGGCTTGCAGGGACGTTGCCTTGCATGAAGCAAAAAGCCTTTGGAGTGTGCCCTCTCGTGGCCATCCTCACCCAGCACAAACGGTTTCCTTGGGAARGAGCCCATGACATGAGGCAGAAGTGACCCCTCATTTGCCTCCTCCTGAACTTTGCCAGAGGGAACTAGGGATTTTCCTAGGAGAAGGTTCGTGCATGCACAGGTAGGCATGCAGGAATGGAGGTATCCAACAGTAAGTCTGTTCTGCGTGAATTCAGCATGCAGCAGTGCAAAAATGGAGAACCTATGTAAATAGCTGTCATGCTTCTCTCTATTTCTTTTTCTTTTTTTTTCTTTTTTTTTCTCCTTTTTTCTTTTTTTTTTTTTCCTGACAGTTTGCTTAATTATAAGCTTTTGGATTTCAGCATTTCCTCCCAGTAACTCCCATCACCCTCTCGGGGGCTGATGTTAGCAACCCATTTCATTGGCGGCTCAGTTGCCAGGATCAAATTCACTTGGCAAAAGCCCAGGCCTGCCTAATAAGCTATCTGCTTAAAATAATGAAAGAGTTAGTAGCCAACTATATTTTATGAGCGTTGGCTATCTCACTTATGGAACCTGCTGGATTTGCTTGTCAAGAGTGTATATGATCCCTCTCCTCAAAAGGCACTTTTTAAGACCTTGAAGTAAGCCCTAGAGCTCTGGCACAGCTACGCCCATGGCAGAACTAATCAAGGTTAGTAATCTTAGTTTGATATGCAAGTAGAAAATCATTTTTGTGTTTTACTTGTAAGAGTGCCAAAGGACAGTAGGGTGCATTTGTAAACTTTTGCCCAATACTTGCGGTCATTAGTTTTGCAAAGATCTGTCTGGATTTGTTAGCTGTGAAAACTACCTGCCAACTATTTTGCTGATTTCCTGGACATAACTACACCTGTGCACACAAATTCACCACATTTAGTTTCCCCTGCAGTTGTCCATGTGCTTGTTCGATTTTTAGTCCATTTTAGAAAATAGTAGTCTCAAGCCAGAGCCACATGCATAGGGCACTGCTTGTTTATTTGCTCCATTTCATTGTATGTCTGAGGATATGGCTTATGAAAGGTGGAAATACTACTTTTTTTTTAATGAAAGCTAGTAAATGGGGCTTCTGAAAGGGAGGTGGCAAATGGCTGTCTTSTGTCAAATCATACTCAAAGGAACAAAAAGTCTAAATTCCTGCTTCTCTTTCCATAGATGTTTATTTGATATCATGTGAGATGTTTCCATTCATTTTCATTGATTTCCTATTCCCCTCATTTTAGATATTGAGAGTTTCACATTACAAGTGGGAAGAACATCAACCTCAGTGTAAGAGTAACATATTCTCCTACTCAGCGCTTAAAACTTCTGACTCTTTTCAGTTCTCATAGGCAGTGGAGACCATCCACGTAGCTCTCATCTATTCCTCTCTTTTCCCTCATTTTGCCTAGGTGACATGTCGCCTGGCTTTTCTTTGCCTCACTTTCCTCAGCAGGACAGATAATACTACTTTAATACTTGACACTTAACCCCCTTGGCAAGTGAGTGGAAGGGATCTTGGGTAAAGTTTACTTTTGCTGTTACRGCAGGAGCACCTGGAAGGCACAGTAGAGGACTGATGTTAGAGAGATGCCAGATAGCAATAGCTGCAGATGAAAGATACGTTTCAGCAGCTCGCGGTAACTCCGCAGAGTGGAGTTAATGTGTCCATCATAAGCCAAGGTATCTAGGACTCGGTTTCTAGGTTTTTTCAAGGCTCCTCCCAAATGGAGGTAGGTCTAGCAGGTAGGGGAGCCAGGGCCAGAAGGGAATCCTGCTGAAGGGAGAGCAAAGGAGCGGAGAGCAGCAGGGAAGGACAGGCATGAGAGCGCAGCGCGTGCCCACGTGGCTCTATAGCATAAGGCTTAGCACATTCGCTTGGCTGGCAGCGGGGAGACAGCGCTGTGCAAATCCCGCTCCGTGACGTGCTCGCGTTGGGCTGCTYGTGGACGGGGGGGACCGGTGGCGGGACTATTGGCCAGCGTGTGGGCAATGGCACGATTTTCACCGCTCACGTGGCCCCGCGAGCCAATGGCTCGGGGAGCTGCTGTTGGAGGGTGTCGTAGCGAGGAGGCATATATCAAATTCCAAATTCCTTTGTGTCAGAGCTCAGGAGAGACAATAATGTGTTTACAAATGATTGGGACTCACACAGTGAAGAGAAACCACTGTTCATGCCATATGTGTTTCACTGTGCTCAGAGCGAACTGCTGAAAACCAGGTGGGGAATCCGACTCATAGACAGCCTAGAGATTTCATTGCTTTTAGAAACTCCTTTCTAAGCTACGGCCGAGCCACCCCTGCTTCGAACGAACACTCGCACTGACATCTTCGGTCTGCTTTCGGAGGAGGGAAGGAAAGTGAGGAAAAGACTGAGCTTTCCYAGGGAAAAGCCCGATCGTGTGTGCCTTGACAAGGACGCCAAAGGCAAGGGCTCCTTGTACAGTTGGAAGCCGGACAGGCAGCAGGAATGTCTGCTCTGAAAAGCATGCACACTTCTTGTGCATGGCTTTCCTGCAAACAGAACATCTGAGTCAACAGGTTTTCAGGACTGGAAACTCTGAGTGTTGTCTTAATTGTTTATACTGCTGCAGCAAACTTTTAAACAAAAATGCTTGGAGTTCCTTTGCATACTTTGCCTACCATATGCTGTACCAAACAAAACAATGACATTCTTTTAAAACCGTCTTGGCAACAGGGAAAATGCTTTGGCTAGACAACATCATAAAAAGTTGCTGGTAGTTAGGTGGCAGAACTATTTGGTGATACTGGTATCAATGCATGTATAAGCGTATGTATGTATAATAACATATACCTATACATAGACTTAAAATGAGTTCATTTAGGAGCAAGGCATTAAAGCAGAACTTGCGAGTTGTTTCCTATAGGCAGATGATTTGAACTGGAGCTATTAGTTAGTGAACAGCTGTATTCTGAACTCYTCCTGTGCAAGAATCAGGGAAAACAGATCTGTGAAATAGTTCAAAATAGACCCTATCAAGGTTGCAGTTTTTTTGGCAGGAGTGACTTAGGACAGAACCCTTTTTTATCCCCTAGCATGCAGAAGTCTGTGTTACAAATTGAATCAGCTACAGCAACTTGCCCAGTTCTATGGAAGTCATCTGACAGTCCCTGCAACTCTTTACTGCCGAAGATGCTGTGTTAAATTAAAAAGCAGAATTGCCCTCTCCCTCCTGTGAGTTAAAGCTGCTGCATCTGATTCTGTAGCCTCCACTATAATTTTTACATGAAAAGGTTGTTTCCTCAACAAGCACACAGCTCACTTTCTGTCTTTAGAAACTCTCCAAGAGGTTTCAGCCCTTTTTCTTTCACTGTCAGCCCTGCAACCCAAGACTTTAATGCAAGTGCTCTGGCTTCACAGGCGCGGTTTGGAGGACCCCTGTGCAGCCTGACTTTCTGCTCAAGATAGAGAGCTGCCTCACTGTGCCTGTGTTTAGCAAGTGTAATCTGTAGCCAAAACTAAGGCAGAAAACCCAAATTCCTTCTGAGTCCCCCCTACCTCAATGACATTCCTCCTTCTCCCTCCCCCCAAGCCTCTTATAACCTGGCAGAAAATATTATAATCTGGCAGAAAACATTATTGTTGAGGAGAAGGAAAGAAGTTAAGTGCAGTTCTGGCAGAAAAAAAATAATAAAAAAGGCATCTATTTTACAGTTTTGTTTTTTAAGCACTCACCTGATTCCGCAAAAGTGATGATTTCTGAGGTTTGCTCCACAACTTCATTCATTTCGGCTCTTCTTCCAACATCATCCTCTATTTCCACATAGCCATCCTCTCCCACCTTTCCCACGTGGAGCTTCTTGATGGCATTTAAAAGTGCTGCCTTGGGCACCGGCTGGGTGATGTTAGGTCTGTCCCTCAAGTGCAACATGTTCAGTATGTGCTTCTTTACTGCTTCCACCATCTCCGGCTGTGAGCTGGGCACATCCTTGGAGAGCGTGGCGAGGGCACATGATGGGCAGTCAGTGACTGAACTGTGCCCTTCGGATCCTGGGGTTGGGGAACTCCTCACTATAATCCAGCAAAGCACCAACAGAAATCCTCTCTTCAAAAGCAAAGGCATCCTGGCAGCAAAAGTTGTTGTGATTCCCTTTTTAAAAGGCCCTGCTTTTCCTCCCCCTTCACGCACAGTTTTGTTTTTGCTTTTTGTTTGTTTTTTTTTTTTTTTTTTTTTTTTTTTTTTTTTTTTTTTTTTTTTTTTTTTTTTTTTTTTTTTTTTTTTTTGTGGTTTTTTTTTTTTTTTTTTTTTTTTTTTTTTTCCTTTTCTTCCCCCAATTTTCTGGAAAAAAAAAAAAAAAAAAAAAAGAACCAAAAGTTTTCTGTGAAGTTTTGTTTGCAGGTCCCCTCTCTGCATGCAATGAGTGCTGTAGATGTTTGTGGCTGTCAGGGAGAAGAGTTCTGACTCTGTCTCAGAGTAGGAGAGAGACACAGGGAGAGAGGGAGAGAGAGAGAGAGGACGGATTGGCCTAAAGTGAGTGAGTGAATGAGAGAGGGAGGGAGTTTTGTCTGTGAGTAAAGGCTATGATTAGGAAGGGGGAGGAACAGGCAGGCTGGCTTCCTTATGCTCATTGCTCCCCTAACACACACCTCTCTTCAAATATCACTACTCGTGTTTGCTGCCCTCCCCCCGTTCTAAAATCGCTTTTCTTTGCCGTGAATTTACTCCTTCCCCTCTGTTTGACTCCTGGCTGTCGGTCCCCCCCTCACCCCCCTTTTTCTTTTCCTTTCTTTTTTCCTTTTTTTGTTTTGTTTTGTTTGGTTTGGTTTGGTTTKGTTTGCTTGATTYCTTCAACAGTATCCCTGGCTTAACTAAGCAGAGGGAACATGAATGAATGAAGGCAGGAAAACCTTTCATTAATGAGCACCTTGCTTTGGGTCCTGCCCGGTGTTGCCGGAGACAGCAAGGGATGTTAAGGAGCTTGCGAGTGAGAGGGGGCAGAAGCCGGAGATATTTGGAGCAGAACGATAGTCTGCCTCAAGAGGGAGGAAAAAAAAAGAGCTTTTCTGCTCACTTTCAAATGCTGGAGGTTATCGACACTGCCGAGAGACCTGATGGGAACAAAATGCTGCTGCCATGTAGGACGGGGTGCGCTCGGCAGCTGCAGGACGCAGCGAGGCACGGAAAGCCGGAGTGCGAGGTGGTTGTGCCATGCGGAGGGGCTGCCCTCGCTCCGGGAATATTCCTGCGTCCACCCCAGCCGCTGCCCAGGCTTTCTCRAGCAGATATATTTAGGTTTGGGGTTAATCAAGTAATGTCTCAAAAATGCTTTGAAGATGAAAAGTGTAGCATGTCATCTGGCCAAACCATACTTGCTCCTGACTCAGGCGAATCCCTCATCGATGCCAATAATAATTTTGTCTGAGTGAAGGCTGAGTAAGACTTTCTACATTTGGACTACTGTTATTCGAAGGCACCTTTTGCTTCATTCATTTAAACCACACGGGGCAATCCTAGCACTAGAATAAGGCATCGCATATGGAAAGTGATCTAAAATAGCACCAGGAGCCAGAGTTTCAGCAAGTGGCTGCATCTGCACTGGTTTATGCCAGCGAGGGCTTTGCCCCTGCACCGAGAAGGCATTGCCTGCGTCCCTCTCATGACTTTATTATTTTGCCGTTATATTCTGCACTGCCTCCYGCCCCATCCTTATCTAGCAAGGACAAAGTCAGCAGATTCCCTTAGGTTTCAACTTGGTAATGCAGAARGAGAGGGGCACGGCTTGTGGAGCCAAGCTCTTGCGTTCTTTCCCTGCTGCACTTGAACTTTTAAAGATTTTCTTAGAGCAGCTCCTGCTTCCTTTTTCTTAGTGTTCACCCTCTTCCTTTTCCTTTCTCTCAGTCTCTCTCCCGCACACCTCTGTCTTCCCAGGTGCGCTTACCTCCTACCCAGCAAATATTCCACTTTCCCTGTGTTGCTGACAACCATGGTATTTTAGTGGAAAGGAGTAATTTATAAATATACGAATTATAAGGTCTCCGGTTTCTGTGAGATGACTACAGGCACATGGACTGAGAGACAGGCAAGGAATTATAGTTATAGTAAATGAAACATACAGAAGTAATTGAACAATCAACCAAAGTTTTACAAATGTTATATATTGCAAGTCCTTTTCAATTAAGCTCCTTTATAAGTCTTTCACTGTTATAAGGCATCCACAGCACACCGTCATCTGTGTTTTACTGACCTCAGTTACTATACTGTTATATACAGTTACACTTACGGGTCTGTCAGCGTTATAAACCCTGCAGCCATTCTTATAAACACATCTTTGTAACACAAACCTCACTATAATACATCTCAATTTCTTGGATCTCATGAACAGCCCCAAAGTCTGTTGTAATTATATGAAGTCTGAAAGTCAGCTTGAAATAGAAATAAAAGTTTAATTGGATGAAAAAATAATTTGAGATGAAAATATGCATTCGTGATTAGATRTATTAACAGATGACATAATTAGAGCGGTTATTTATAGTTCTCATATAGCACCTATCCCAGTAGTGTCTGATGAAAAGTAAGGGATAGGCGTATAGCAACATAAAATATAGATATGTATATTTGGTTTCTTGACGCGGGGTATGCGTTGCTTGCCATGTATATTAGGTACACTTATTATACACAATCTCTATTGCTTACAGATATAGCACATTGTACTTGCATGCCATGATGATTATAGATTTAACATTAAAGCAGAACTTTCTATAAAACATTATCTTATAAAGCATGTCTACGGATTGTACCTATATATAGTTCGTTCATACTTACATGCGTACACGTATATATATATATATGTTCAAGCTTAAAAATATAGAAATGATGGTTCAGACTCTTTCTATAAAATTCCATGAGCTGCCAAGCTCTGTATATGCATTCATTCAGTACATCCATAACAATATGCAACAACATGCACTTTAATTACAAGTTTTAGTTTTAAAAGAAAAAGAAAAAAAAAACTGATTTAAAGTTTTTACCTCTCCAGTCCTCACTCTCAGAAGGAGACTGCTGTATTGTGCATTAAGAACTGCTCAAGTTCCTCTTTGTGGTATTCATAATGCGAAGCTTTATACTGTACTTCTCAAGTCTACAGTCACAAAATTATGCCTGTCAAAAGTAAGGGGGCCGGATCAGTGAGCTGGATTGGTTAATCCAGTTACATCAGCAATTGACTGTTTTTCCTGTATGAGGCATACTTCTGGTAATTATCTAATGGAAACTCCTAATTGTCTAGCATGTCAAAATACTGTGGATTCAACTTTTGGTGGTGCTCTCTGTAGCCATTTAAAGAACAGAACTTCAAATCAGACTGAAAGTAAACACTGTGAGTCAGGAAGACACACTCCAACTTGTTTTATTGCATAGCTAGATATAYATATTATTAGATGTAGATATCCCTGATTTAGTTCAGATACTTGCTATTTGCCAGATACTTAATTACTAGTTAGCAAATTGTTTTACCCTTCTTTCCTACCAAGAAAATATCAGATAATCTATCTGCAAATTTGGACTTTTTTTTTTCAAATTTAGGAGAAYGCATTTGATTCAGAATGCTTTTTATGGAGGATACAGTTCTTAATTCAGTCTTTGTGTGAGCTCTTAGAGACTCTTAACTTCAGAATACCTTTAAAGCTCTTCAGAAATGAATCATACGGCTGTTGTCCAAGCCCTGTGGCTTCTTTACATGCAGAGTGCATCAGGCTTTTAAAAACTATCATGACTTCTAAAAATAAGTTAAAATGTATGACACATCATCTTTTTTGAAAGTATGGTATTAACACATATGAAATGAAATATAGTTCAATTTTGATTTCATTTAACATTATTGAAGATCAGAAATAGTTCTGTGTCAATTAGGCAGTACAAATTATGTATATATGTGTATATGCATTTATATATATATGGTCAAAAATATATACAAAATCCATCTCTTTTCTTAAACACACATAATAACTGGATTTATTTGGTATCATTTATGACAAATGGCATGATCATGCAGTCTTTACTCATTCAGAACACCCACTGATTACCAGAAAATCCCCATCCTTCAGATTTTTTTTTTTTTTGGCCTGAATCGTACTTATACTTGTATTTTTATGTCCTGCTGGTAACGTAAATATAATCGATCTTGGAATATGGCTGATCTGAATCAGGAAAGAAGGATTTTAAATTTTCAACTTGTAGGGGTACCAGGGAGTGCTTATAGCAGCACTGATTGCAGCTGAAGTATGTGCTGAATTCACACAGCAACTTTGGTAAAATGAGCAAAAAATTAAGAGCTAATGGGAAACATATGACCAGATAGGTTGTTTTGTTTGTGGGTCCAACATGCATATAATAAGTTTTCAAGCTGTGACATGCTGTAGGTTGAAGTCTCTTGAAACAGGTTTCAGTAGCTTTTCTGCAATCTGACATTCACAATTCCAGTTGTTACAAAGAATAGTTTGGGCTTTTTTTTTTTTTCCCCCCTTCAGAGACAGTGAGAGACAGACTGAGAAGAACAAATAATTCCATTCCGGAGGAGCACGCACATACTTTGTTCCTTGCAGGACACTGCCTTTTACTGGGATCCTAAAACCAAGTTTCAGCAAGGCACATTTCCGGCAGGGAATTCTGTATTCCTGGGACCAAACTGCACTTGGTTTTAACTGACATCCTAAAACTCTTTGCAATTAGTTACATACTGGCAGTGCAGTGGTTATTGCAATTTGGCAGCAGACATGTACTCAGCAAGAGATCTTGTACTACACTGTTTTTTTGCAGAGAGCAGAGCATTTGTCCTGAAAGTAGCAGTTACCTTTTCCCTGGAGTCACAATGGGAGATGCTGCATTTCCACCGGCCCTTGGGACCACTGCTGACCGCCTTCTGCAGGCAGCACCCRCCACTTTAGCATCTTCTTCCACAGCCGTAGCAGGTCACAACATCCCCCRTAAGAAAGTGTGTGGTCTGTAACAAGAAAAGGAAGGCTACCGAGCGAAGCACAGCAAACATGGGTATGATTTATAGTGCAGAATAATTTCTGAAAGGAGATTAGGAGAAGTGAAAAGCATTATTCATTTCAGAGCATGCTCCTTATTGCCTCAGGGAATTTGTGTATAGCTTTACCAAAGGCCTAATGAAAGCTGTACTCAGTGACTAATTTTTTTTTTTTCACACCTATTTCCCTCTTTATAAATATTTTTCTCCCCACCCCGGCGCTCCTTTTCATTTTGTTGCACACAGCAACACCTGCTGGCAGTGATCCGGGAGTACTGCTGGAAAGACCCGCGGATCTCGCTCTTCAGACCAGCTGCCATTAAGCACTGCCAAGCCATATTAATGAGCTGCCTCTATTTTTACCCCTTCCTGCCAGAAAGGGCAATTGCTCTTGGGAAAGACTGTAGCCTGCTCTTTTTTTTTTTTTCCCTCCCTCTTCTTTTTTTTCCCCTTTTATTTATTTTTTTTCCTGGCAGCTTCAGAATCCAGATAATCATTGTTCATTTAGTGAAGTTGGGATTTATAACTTAAATTCTGATGCCAGTGCTTGAGACCACATAAAACTTCAGAGTGATGCTAAGACTGTTGAGTTGCCTTGCAGGCATATGTTAGCTCCCTGCTGGGTCAAAAATAACTGAAGGAAAGGGACTGTGAGGGTAATAGAGCAGCCACCTGTCTTTTTTTCCTATTTGTGTATTTTATCTTGCAAACCATTAAAAAATGGCCCATGGCCACCTCGCTATTCGCCTAGTGGAGGCTGTGTGATTTACTGGCTATTTTGGAATCTGGCATGGTACATAACGGTATTTCTGTGTCTTCGTTCTTGCTTTGAGGAGCAGCCACTAGAAAACACATTGGCAGAGSTTACTGTGCAAATCAGCTGGACTCTTGCTCTGTTGTACCTTATTTTCCTGTAAGAGAAACAAAAAAACTGTACCAGGAACTTGTAAGTTCTGTGTTTCCCCTTTTTATGTAAATGGTCCAGTTAGGGCCAGTCTTGCTGCTGCTGCTAACTCTAAAATCTATGCATTGTCAGGGGGGTGGGGAGCAATGTTTTCAAGCAGAATTAGTGAGCTGGTCAAAAAATAAAGTTCATCTAAGGATAAGAACTCTGCCTTGAGGGTGGGGTAAAGAATAGCTTTCAAGTTCTTGCCTTTTTTGTATTAATGGATGCTACTTTTCTTAGGGGGCCAGGTTAAGTATAAATGTTCTGTTTCAGGAGGATCTGTCTTCATGAGAAGTCAGTTTGACTAACAAATAAAAGTATGCTCTTTTCCTTCTCAAACTATACCTCCCTCTTCTGCTGTGCTGTTCATTGATCTTCCAATACACTGCACAATGTCCTGCCTCTTTAAAAGGAATATTTTTATGTCCGCGTTATTGTAGCATATACATTGCTGTTTTCCTCTTAAAAACAGAGAACAGGAGATACAAATGCATTAGACAGGTGATACAGATGATGTTACTAGCATGAGATGAAATGACACAAATGTGTTTTATAATGAGTGCTTGCCTAAAACATCAAATGTGCAGGCAAATCTATTTATAAAAGCCATTTCCTTGAATTTATAGGACGTATAGAGGTATATTATGACTATAAAGGGTAGTCCAAAGGATTAAAGGTGCTCATGCAAACTAGTGTCCTTCCTTGTTCTTATGGCAGGAAGATTTTCCTTACAGTACTGGACTAATTTTTTTTTTTTCCCTTGAGAAACAACTCTGCAATGTGCAAAATGTCTTGAGTGATACTAGCTTCAAAGATATTTCCAGAGTTTGTGATTACAGTCATGTCAAATGATTTAAACTACACAGGAGGGAGCCCCTGACTACAGATCCTATTTGATTCCAAGTTGGATGAATAATTTATAGCCAAAGTTGGAGCAGTGATTAACATTTATAGGTGAATTAAAGCTATTATTGAAAAATAGAGGATTACACTAAATTAATTTGCATGCTGTTTAAAATTCTAGCTGTTGCACAAAGCATACATCAAAATCATTCCTCATGTAATTGTACCTAGGTCAGTGGAGCTTTATCAAGGATACAGCTAGGCCAGCTGCAAAATAATGGGTAATGGCTTTATTTCTCTGGCAAGCCCAGAGTTCTCTGTTTTGTGTTCCTTTTACTACAGTTAATCAAATCACAGCATACACAACAATTAAGAACAGGCTCCTGCTATATTTTAGCTTTTAGGGCCAATTCATAGTGCCACTAAATTTTGTGCTGTTTGTGGGATCAGAATTCAGTTGAGTCCAGCTCTAACTCTGAAGGTTAATATTATCCAACAGTGTATGGAAAGAGCAACCAGAAATAAGGTCTTATATAAAAACTGCTCAGATTTTTCACTGATATACTTCCTAAAGTAATAATGCTTGTGGATTTTAAAAAGACTTATGACTCTGTTTGTAGAGAGGGGATGGAACATTTGTTGATATAAATTGGTGTAGTGCTCTCAACTTCAGAGACCAGGTTGCATCAGCAGAAGATCTGGTATAAAGTCTATTTTTTTATGTAACTTTTAAGTACTAATGTCTGTTTTTTTGGCTTTTCCTTTAAAAATAGGTCCCTGCTCTCATATTTTAAGAAAGGTCCAATTTCATCTTGCTTAAGCTCCCCTGATGATGGGGATACATTTTGCCTATTATGTTTTGAGTACTTCTAAATCTGCTGACGTGTGGGAGGGAATTGAATGAAGCTCGTAAGCTTGCCACTTTCTTTGAGCTGAAGTCAACGAGAGGTTATGCTGGCAAACCTTCCAAGGTAGTCATCATGCACAGGCCATTGGGACAAGTTGCAGTGTCACGCATCAATGGATATTCCTTCTCTGTGAGAGTGGCCAGCCAAGAACTGGCATAAATGAAATACTGAGGACACCAACAGGTGGCTTACAAAGGATATGTTGATTTAGTGCATCGCTGCTGCTTTGTCCATTGTGAATTCCCTGTGGAACAAATCACTGAGGAAAAGTAAATATATCCCACAGTGAAAACGGTCTGGGGAAGCTTGTTTGATTATTGCTGCCAACTTAACAGAGTAGTAGAGACTTGGGAAATCTGGATTCCTTGGCTCTGCCCCCATTACTGGTTGYTTTTTTTTTTYCCTTATAGTTAAAATGGAAACACTCAAATTGAAAAGATTTAAAGAAAAACTGAGATCTGTGGATCAGAAACTGTGAGTAAGAAGTTGTTAAGTTTCTCATTGCCATTTGGGGTCTGAAGGAAAGAAATCTTAAGCAGAGGGAGGGTGTGGATAAGGGCATGGACACGACCAGTTACAGCTTGTCTGATGCAGAATAAAGGGTCAGACAAAGAGTTTTTATGTTGTTG
>NW_020454694.1:209905-258560 GCF_003342845.1 Nothoprocta perdicaria | reverse complement strand
TTTTTGAAGTATCCATCAATGTTGCTTTCTGAGGCACCAGTGATCTTCTAGGATAGTCAAATTCTAGCCAAAGACCAGTTTTGCTGTAATACTCCAGTTCTGACATCTCAATGCACTGCAAATTACTATTGTTTTATTCCTTCAGTTCCTTTACTAATTCTATTAATCCATCATTTCATATGTTTTCAATTTGATGCATTAAACAAATGGCAGAGGAAGCCTTTGGAAATGCTCCTCCTCGCGTCTGAAATGGCCTTCTCTGTCCATCCAGTTCCGTGTCACACAGGAGAAGCATGTGGGGCTCCCTAGGAGCAAACACACAAGTACCTGGGCCTGCACTGAAAAGCTAACTCCTTCTTGCCATTACCCGCTCAATGCAGAAGCTTCCTTGTGTTACATGAAGGATGGTTTGGGATTCAATAACATTTTTGTTAGGGGAACATGAGAATTCTGAGAGCACTTCATGCTGGGGAGGTGAAGATAATAATAATWAAAAAATGGCAGTTTAGTTGCTATTTGTGCTTGTGAGGAAGGTGCCCCTAGCACACACACCTTCTAGTAGACGCTGGAAACGACCCTGAGTTTCCAGTGTCAAATTTAAACCTGACAAAGTTTTGGGAATTCATCTCAGATTTTTTTCTCAAATGTGGAGTTGTAACATTTGAAATTTTACTTGGTAGTGCTGTGGTTAAGCCTTCAGTATGGATATACGGTCCTCAAATCTGGATTTAATTCAGTAATCCACTTCCACTAATTTTTCTCATGTGACTTCACATTTTATGGTTGAAATGTTATACTTGTAGTTCAGTGCAGGTGAGAAGTGCAATAAGTAGATTACATACCTACTTGTCTTTTGCCTTTGCCTAAAGACTGTAATGTACATCCCCAAGAGGRTGTAAACATAGAATCATGGAATCCTTAAGGTTGGAAGGGACATTTAGAGATCATCTAGTCCAACTCCCCTGCACACGCAGGGTCACCCAGAGCACGTGGCACAGGGCGGCATCCAAGTGAGTTTTGAAGATCTCCAAAGAAGGAGACTCCACAACCTCTCTGGGCAGCCTGTTCCAGTGGTCTGTCACCCTCACTGTTAAGAAATGTTTCCTTAAGTTCCTGCAGAACTTTTGGTGCTTCAGTTTGTGGCCGTTTCCTCTAGTCCTATCACTGTCCACCACTGAAAAGAGGCCGGCCCCCTCCCCCTGACTCCCTCCCTTGAGGTGTTTGTAGACACTGATCAGGTTCCTGCTCAGCCTTCTCTCCTCCAGGCTGAACAGGCCCAGCTCCTTCAGCCTTTGCTCATAGGGCAGATGTTCCAGGCCCCTGATCATCCTCGTAGCCCTGCGCTGGACTCTCACCAGCAGCTCCACATCCCTCTTGTACTGGGGAATCCTAAACTGGACACATTGCTCCAGATGTGGCCTCACCAGGGCTGTGTATAGGGGGGACGATCACCTCTCTCGACCTCCTGGAGACGCTCTTTTTTCAGTGAGGGCAAAACTTTGCCTGCCAAGCCCAAAGTCTTGTAGACGTCCCTTTAAAATCAGCTTTAAAAATGCCCTGTAACAGTTGAAGAAGAGAGGGTTGGTACACAGAAACGATGGCCAGTTGCCTAGAATATCAGTTCCTCTTCAATAACTTTTGTATGCCAACTATGAACTTATAAACAGTTATTTTCTTTATTCATTGTCTGCTTATTGGTGTCATGCCCTCGTGATGACTCCTGCTGAAAGGGGTGACATAAGGTAGCTCAGAATAAAGTTTCTGTGTGCAAACAGGGCTCATCTGTGTACCCATGCACACATTTTTTAATTGCTCCTTTGAAACTGCCCATTCAGGAACAGTAACGAAGCATCTAGGCTGTATAAAACCAACAAAGAAGTGTTCAGAGTTTTTTTCATGAAGCAGGTTTTTTTGGGGGGTGGGGAGTCAGTTCTGATTCCTTTTTTTTTTTCTTTCTCTCCTTAAACTGAATTTAGCTCCTGTGATCAGAGCCAAATTGACAGCTTTGAAACTAATGTAATCTGCTTGCTCCCAAGAGAGGTACAGCAGGGACAGCCACAGGACAGACTTCCTCACCCGCCTTCTTGAGGATGTGAAAGGCTAGTTCATCCCCTCGGTCCAGTGAGCATAGCTGCATGTCATGGCTTCTGGATATGAACATCCGCTCTTTGGGAGATGAACTGAGAGAAGGGAGTCATTTCCTACAAATCAGCAAAACGCCAACCTAGAAGTGACATTCAGGGAAGTGTTCCTGAAGGATATCTGCAGCCCGGTGGAAGATGGAGTCTTGGGGACATCATGAAGAGGTCTCCAAAAGGAGGAGCAGCAGTCAAAGAAGCCAATAAAATACTGGGTGCTCTTAGGAAGGGTGCTGAGAAAAAAGCAATTTGCCAGTGATGCACCCACAGCATGAGTGTTGTGTGCAGTTCTCACATCTCCAGAAGGACTTAGTGGGGTTACAGAACTCCTGGAACGATACAAATGGTGGAGGTGATGGAAGAGATTAAAGGGCAAGGGCTTTTCAATTTCAAGATGGCAAGGACAAAAGAAGATGCACTTGGGGTTTAGAAAATCATGAAAACAGTAGATAAGACGAATACAGAACTGTTATTCACCAAATCCTGCAACACTAAAACCAGGGGGAACTCGTTGAAACTAGCAGAAGATTTAAAACAGATACAGGGCTTACACAATGGAGACTGAACTTCTGGGATTTGTTGCCACAGGAGGCTGTGGAGGCAGACAGTATCAGCAGACTCAAAAAGGTCCATTAAAAACTACCAAAGGGAATAGGCAGGAACATATCCTTTGACATCGTTAATATGACAGTTGCAAATGCTGGGGAGTTTGAAGGGAATGGCCTGTGGAAAGCGGCCAGGTACACATTTTCTCTCTAAAAAGCATCTGCCATTGCTGTTGTTGGAGTGAGAATTTGGAGCTGTAGGGGCCAACAGGCAGGTCCCACATGGCCTTGGTCATGTCCCTTTGTGGTGGTCACAATCCCATCCCACAGAAACCTGAGTGCTCTGTGGAAGGAGAGAGAAGCCTCCTGAAGGTGATTCAGAGCAGGACCCAAGTGTTCCTGCCCTGAATCACCCCTTGGAAAAGCCTATCTCTCGCCATCAGTTGCAAAGGAAATCTTCCCCAGACGAAGGTTAGCCTTGTGAATAACCATGTTAGTCACAACTGGCACAGGTTGGGGTTGAATGGCTGATCTAAAACTGAAAAAAAAAAAAAAAAAGGGTCATGTACCAAAACTCATATCCCTCCGCCACCTCACCCACATACCAGTCATTTTGGTGAGTTTTTACAACGGAAAGCCTTTCTATCGGAGCTCAGGATTATTGGAATGACCACCCGTTAATTTTCATCACATTCAATGGAAACATTTCCTCAGACAGCAATATTGAAGAAGTACGTCAAGCTCTGGTTAAGATGAAAAGTTAAGAAAACTTCTGTTGTATATGTTAGACCGCTTGCTCATGGTCTCAGAGCTGAATCACTGGGAAAGACTGTCTAGCTGCAAAGCAGTCCAGAGTTATCCAGGTATGGCAGAGTGTCCTAATGCTTATGGGAAGACTGCTGCATGTCACAGGCTGGAAATAGAAACGAGCTATGAGGCTGGTATTGCAGAATGACGGAATGGCTCTTAGAAGGGAGACAGTTGGAAGCTGACTCTTTAACATGAAGCTATGCCAGTAGATCCTCTGACCATTGCAGCTTCTGGGAATGAAGTAACTGTGTAGGTGAGTGTTTGGTGTTTTGCTGCCTGATCTACACATACAGTGAGGTATTTAGATGTGTAGATTTAGGTGGTTGTGAACATAAGTTATACTACAGTTACAAATGTTGCAGGAAGATTTTAGGCATCTGCTGAAAATCTGATCCTTCCAGGGGGAAAAACAACCCTCTTCAGAAGCATATTCTGAGAATCATGAATGGGTTAAAATACACTAAGAACCACAAAGAATACAAATTAGTCTTTTAAATGTGAGCTGACCATAATGTTAAATATAAAGGGTAAAAAGATTGATCACTGCTAGCATGAATGCTTGGTACTTAGATAGTGCTTGACAGGTAAAAACCTGATCAGAAATGACACGATTAATCTTTGCTGCGTCCTTGTGAGTTAGCTATGGGTCTTTCTCATTCAGTTTGGAAGACCTGAATGAGAGTTTGCACACAGGGCTTGATCAACTGTCTAGGGCTACCCAAGGAGCCGGTGTGAGAATGGAAATGGGAACCTGTCATGGTTCCCAAGCTTTTCATCACTACTTGAGAGAACACGCTGCTTTCTGCTCATGAACAGGAAAACTGTTCCGAGCTGCACAAAACCTCCAACACAAAATCCTTAGGATACAGTTAGCTGGTCTGTGACTGAACATTTCAATATCTGTAGTACTCCTCAGCTCATCTTCTGGCTGAGTATCCAGATATTACCATTGGGACCATTATTCACTGATTCAGCTCAGAAAATTCTTTTTCTTTCCCTTACAAGATGCCTTTGTGAAAATAAGAAGCATAATGTTATTAGTGTTTGGACAAGTAAATGGTTAGCTTGTGCACTCCATCTTTTGTTTGATTCATGTTCAGAAAAGACATCTCCTGAATAGCACCAGTTTACATAACTTTTTAGTAATGTAACATCAAACCTCTGTAGCTTCCATTTGGAAATGTTTTCTTAGCAGTGCTTGCAGAAGAGAGGAGGGGTTGGAAATAGTGTCATATGCCCTCTTTATTATCAGTGCAAATGCTGTCCACCTCAYGTGAAAAAAGTTAACCTGATAGAAAGAGTCCAAAGTATCTGACCTTCTCTCAGGGCACCTCATAGTTATATATTATGGGCTGCACAATGCAAGGGCTGTTACTGTACAGGGGCAAGAATTCAATTTACACTGGCAGTGCTTTCACAAGAGCATTTCAGTTCAGTTGGTAAATATTTCCAGGTGGCCAGCTCTAATTTTAGGGAGGGCAAATTTGTAAAGGTTAAATATCAGGCAGGATTTCTGTAAGTCTCTCTACCAGTTTAGAAAAAAAAAATGTAATTAAACGCAGCATTCTTCCAGAGATTAACTGGAGGCTCAGCATTCTGCATTTCAGGTCTAACTTTTTAGTATTGTTGCTGTTATAATCCATGCTCCAGAGACGCATAAGTTCCTCTTGCAAAGAAAAGTTATTACTATGTCAGCAGATGAGGCAGAAAATGGAGATCATACAGACAAATGTTGCAAAGTTAGCTGGAGTAGTTTTTGACCTGTTTGAGTGTGTTTCATGAAAAGAGAAAGGCAAGAGCATGTTCTAGGCCAACCAAAACATCTTTCGACTGTAAAATTGAGCAGAAGAATTAAAATGGTGGCTCCTATTCAAATCTTCCACCAGAAGTATCCTTCCAATTTCAAGGGCTCTTTGTATTGTGAGATGCTGTTAGCCCCTTGTTAGTCATTACTGAAGAAAAAATTCAACAACACACAACTAAGTTTGGTCAGTTTGCTCAGCTGCTGTTGATGTCACCTCTTGCCCACAAAGAGTAAGTTACTGTAATAATCCTCCACTTTTATTAATCATAACTTTGGAGAAAGCAAAACCTGGGTGACTGGTGATCATTGTTCAAGAGGACTAGCTCACTCATGCTTGGCTTTAGTCAGCTTTACTATAACATCTCTTGTGTGTCATATGAATATAATTGCCAACTCTCACTTTCCATGTCTAACCAATCATTCATCCTCTTTTTCCTTCTTATATGAGGCAACAAGCCTCTACCTATTTCAAACACCTGCTGAAGGGGTARTCTATTCAGAGAGAAGAAAGTGAACATCTTTAACTGGAAGCTGTGACCTTCCATGGGACTCTCCTTAGATGACATCACTTGCCATATAAAACATTAGTGATATTTACTGTTAAAACAGTAAATCCCATACATTTCTAGTCTTGTTGGCCTTAATGCTTATTTTCTAAGACAAAGGAGGAAACAGGGTCTAACTTTCACTTGTAATTACTTTTTTTCACTGTTTTTGAGGCTAAAAGGTACCCTTGTTTTGTAGAGAAGGATARCTGGGAAGAAATTAGACAGTGAGGGGAAGTTTTTTTGTATTTTTTGTTCATTTTGTTTGTTTTGTTTTTAAATAAAGCAAGCAATACATGTACACTCATGGAGGAAAAAAAAATGGCAGGGCTTTGAATTAGTTGTACCACAGTTAGAACTACACAGGAGAGAAAAAGTGGCTATGGCTGCATGAATGGGAAGGATGAGGCAGAAATGTCAAATRTATGGGTAGGAGAATTTCTACAGAACACTTAGAAATCTGGGATGGATATTTCCACAGTTTTTGGTATTTCCATTGTCTTTGTGTACAAGAAYGAGCATGTTTCACTTTGGATAGGATAGATGTTTGGAGGGATTGGACACAAATAGATACCTTTTTCTTTGAAGATCTGATTTCATTTATATCACAATCAATGGCAAAACTTACTTACTTTTCACTTAAGTGAAACGTAAACCATGCTGTCTAYAGTCAACAGTCATTCCTATCTCTTCAGCTTTTTGCTATTAGAACTTAGATGATATAATTGCCATGCTCTCTGACCCATTCCATGTAAAACAGGGAGTTCAGGAGAACATCACAATCTGATACACAAGAATAGATTTAACACCATAAGATCCAGTTTCACCTATTGTAGATGTAGAAAATTYTACTCAGTGATACCTGTATTGTCACCTCTGCAATGTGACCAGACACTAGCTTTTACAAGTACATCCACTCTTAATAACAAAGATCCTAAAGACCAGGTTCAACAACATTCCAATTCCTAAATTCTCATGAACCTAATTTGTTGAATTTGGATAAAAGAAATGGAGAAAGAGAAACCCTCCCAGCATAAAATGCCACATTCTATGAGTATAACATATTTTCATTCTTTGTGCCAAGATATATAGCATTGCTCTGCACTCTACTAAGACATCCACCATGCACTTGAACAGCGCTTATCAAGCTGTGCCACCCCATAAAACAGGCCATGTGTATAGATGACTTTCAAATGAGCACTCTTTATGAATGATCTGTTGTTATTGTACTAATTACCGTTGTGCTAAACTTTCATTACTTTCAGCTCTTGACAGTGATGATTTAATAATCTATTCCATATTGTGTATTCAGATCACTATACTAAATAACACTGTGGCACTAGAAGATTCACTGAAACAAAATACTTTTTTTAAGCAATTCCCCATGAATAGTCATGTCTATGAACCCAAGGTTACTTAAGTATAAACCCTCTTAAATGTCTTCTGCACTCCAAATATTAGATGGTATTCCATGAAATCTAGTGGACTGTTTGTTTTTTTTTTTAACTGAAGGAATATAGAAGCAGGTATTTTACCCTGGTTCAATGTCTAGGTCTAACATAAAGCAAWTTTTACCCTACTTACCTGTTTTTAAACTGAGGAAAAGCTTGAATTTATAGAATCTTTAAGAAAAAGACAGACTGTCTTTCTCTTTTCCTAATAACCTGAAAACTTGTTTTATTTTATAAATATTAAAATCAACACATGCAGGATAAGAGAGCACTGAAGCCAACTCATTCAAAGTGCTTAACCACCCCCCCACCATGAGACCTGGAGATAGTAACACAGACAAATTCTGGAAAATAACCTCTATAGTTAATTCTGCAGTAGAAGGTAATCCATTATAAAACATAAATTCATCACATTTTCTTTCCTGTGGAAGAATACAGAAGAGAAATATTTATCATATCCATTTGCCTCTTCCTCTCATTACTGCTGACAGAAAAATTGTGAATAGAATTTAAACTGATGTATTGTTAATGATCCTTTTCTACTTGATTTATATACTTGGTAGAACAAGAAGTATTTATTTTTGCAATTAACCACCTATTGATCATGGATTTTTGTTCATACTTTTAACTTCCCTTATCAGWTATTTTTATTCCTTGGTGTTTAATTCATGTTCATTGAAATGGCATGCTAGTCAATATTTCAGCAGAATCTATGATTTTAATAGGTACTTAGGGYTTTAGGAAAAGAACAAAAGCATATCACTAAAGAACACCTATAAATAAGGTGATTCAGAGGAATAAACATTGGTATAGATAAGAACCACTTAACCTTATTTCAGCTGATCATTCTTAATCTTACAATGTTTAGGTTAGCCTCAAACTGCCATAGTGTTTAAATAATAGTCCTCAAGTCTGAGCCTGATTCATATTTAACATAGTTGTTACTGTCATATATACTGTTTTCTAGTCCAGTGTGCCTTGAAATAGCCTATAACCTTTAAAAAAAAGTTGTCCATGTCAGATATGGAGTATGTGGCTGGAAGAAAGCAGGGAACTTGCACTGCTTCTGCTCATAAGGTACATTGTTCTGTGCTTAAAGGGGATTTTGGTCTCCAGGTCATCAATCTGACACCTTTCATGAATGTTAAATTCACAGCCAAAAAAAAAAAAAAAAAAAAGTTTAGCCTATGAAATAAAGAATTCTGTATCCATTTCAAATCTCAGGGCAAGTATAGGCAGTCAAAAGTTAATTGCTTGGCTTAGAGTTTGGCTGGAATTATTTAATATGCTTATTCATAAAATTCAATGTGCCTTGATTTGATAACTTGTCCCTACATGAACCCACTCTATTATTTGCATTCATTCACATGATAATACACTGGAATGTGTATTAGCATTACGTTGCAGAATGTATGGCATCACCAGGCAGTATTATATAACTTGGTTGTGAGAAATGTTATTTTTGCTAGTTTGATTATGTAAACTTATGTGTCTTCACATATATTTACATCCACTTGCCTGTTTATAAACACGGTTAGATGAATGAAATCAGGATCTTGTGAAGTCAATTGCTGAAGAGTTAGGAAGTCACAGAGAAGAGATGGATTTTTTGAGGTTATATCTACATCATTTGTCCTATATATTTTGAGGGTGACATGCCAATTTATGCCCTTTAAGCACAGCTTCTTGGGGCTCTGTGTGCACCTCAGATGTCCCATTTCATTCTCCCATACCTAAGAGCAGTAGCAGACTTGTTGAATGTGCCTTGACAGTACTCTACATTTTCTTAGGGGTTGTGATAATAGGATAAAAAATGTAAGAAATGAAAATGCATTCTAGTATTCAAGTAGAAGAGATTCACTGCTCATTTGTTAATTTCATTTAGTTCTCTCACATAGTCAAAGATGACTGAGAMTACCTTCTTTTACTTATGGTCCATCTGGTCAATACAATAGCCGTTTGTGCTACAATGCTTGTTACAGAGTTATTTGTCATGTTGCAATGAATTCAAAGGCTTTGGATCTTCTTCCATTTTCAATGTGGCATTCATTTTAGATCATCTTTGATAGAGTTGCTGCTGTGTTGTGTCTTCATCTGAGATCCTTCTTTGAAAATAGGTTACTGCTCCTTCTTAAGACTTCTACAAGGCAGGAATTTTCTAGTGGAAACATCACACTTTTTCAGAAAGTACAGAGGGTTACTGTCCTTCAGGCTATCATGATTTTAGGCAACACAGGCAGGAAGGCATACAGACCATGGAAAACACGAGGTGCTAGTCACCGTCCCTTGCATCAGTGAAGAAGGGGTTAGGGCACTCTTCTTTGACGTCTACCAGACATGTTGGTGCTAAGCACAATTGTCATCATGGGTTTGTGAGATGCACCAGCTGTGGTCACGCACCACGTTGTTGCCACTTCCATGCCTGATGCCGTCAGTAGTGGCATATGTGGGACTGTGTAATGGGTAGATGACTCCTCCTTTTGCCCATCTGACTGTTTCAGTCCCACCTCTTTCAGGACAGAGTTCTGTAACTGTGGTTGCATTTGTACCCCATGCTGAATTAGTCATCATATCTGTCTGGCATCTTTATTCTTAGATTTTTCTTCTTTGTCTACAGAGTCTGAAGTCTCTTCTGATCACAACTGAGGTTGCCATTTACAAAAATAAATTTGTAAGGTCTTTAGCTTTTGTAGATGCCTTTCCAAGAATCCTTTCTAATTCTTCTTTTTAATTCCTAACTAATCTCCAGCTTCATGTTCATGAGAGGATCAGTGGGGAGAAGTTTTAGTCCTCACAGAGGAGATGTGAAACTATTAGAAGATCTTCATACCATTTTTGGTATATCATTGGACAATTATATGACAATTCCTTTGGAAGTTGCTAGTAATTTCTATGTTAGCATCGTAATTAATGTTTTGCTAGAATCCAAACTGTCTTTTCTACAAAATTGTTATTTAATATCAAAGAAATGTGTATGGCTACTCCAGCTAATCTGGTTTCTAACTATCTGCCCACCTTTGATTATTCCTTTATTCAAAGTACTTCTGAGCTCTGTCATATGCCTTTTGTTGCCTAGATCACACTCCCCTCCCTTAACTCCGGCTGCCACATTTAAAATTTGCCAGTAAATCCGTGCTCCCACAGCTTGACAGATTTACTAACAGATTGTTACCAGGCTTACTGTTTAATAGGCCAATTTTTTACAAAAATTAGGGTGGCAGTTACCCTGTGATTTGAGCATACTTAGCTCTTTCAGTTTTGTTTTCACTTCAGATGTGTTCATTCCATTTCCAAATTCTCTTTTTGCACTTACTATATAAACCATGCCTTTTTGGCTTAACATCCACAATTTTACTGAAAATTGAGAGAAAAAAAAAGAGAGAACATTTTTGGAGATATATCCTGATTTCTATCTCAGCATTTCTGCACAACATTAATCTTGTTATTTTATTATTTCTATTCAACAAAAATCCTTTGCTGTTTGCTTTAAAAAAGTCACAAAATTCACCAAGTCTGTGTGACTCAGTATGACTTTTGGCAACTTCGTGACTTTGAAACACTGTCATATTCATGCATGCTTAATTCTTTTCCACAAAAAAAAATGGTTCTGCATAACCTAGTATTTTTTTGATACTCATTCTCCCAGTTAGATCTGGAGCCCTGCTTTAGATTTGCTTTAGTCTCTTTGGGAATGCAAGCACAGCCTTAAATAAGTTTTATGTCCATTGGAGTTCTTAAGACTGACAGAAAAAGATATGGCATGAAAACTGTTACAATACTTTGCAATAAAAGAAAAATCAAAATGGAAATTAAAAAAAAAAAAGTAGATAAAACAGTTTATGTCAAAACATTGTCTGTTTTGACATATATAATAGAGACATTATCTCCCCACTTTAACAATTTTTTTAAGTTTGTAATATTGTTATTTAAAATGTTATTTAAAAAGTGTTTCAAACTCTGTTTGACAGTTGTAGAATGAGACTTTTACTAGAACAGAATCGTTAGAAACTGTAGGTAGTTTTTTACTTTTTAATTCACAGTGAATGAATTCAACAAACTGCCTTTTTCTAATAAGTTTTAGCCAAATCAGCATCATTTTTTTTTGCTTATGATCAAAAATTCCCATCCAAATAATTTCTCCTGAGCTTTATCACCCAGACATATATTATAATGCAGTGTCATATTAAGCAACTACCTTCTGTCACTTGGCTATCCCCTTCTTTTGACAAGATGCCCATTCATTCTATGCTGCAGCATTCAGATTCTAATGAATGTACTTTTGTAAACTGAGGTATAAGAATTGTAGCTATTTATTCTGTTGTTTATCTAATGGATGGGTCAGCACTGGATGAAAGTTAACTGTGTGAATGGAGGAGGTTGATGAAGAGCAGGTGCCCTGGATCTACCATATTGGATTCTTTTCCTCGAGAGAGCATGTACTAGGACGTCAGGTGCTAAAAGGATTCATACCAAGATAGAGATAATGTCTTTGGGAGAGAAGCAAGACCAAATTTCTGTCTATTTGCGGTCTTTAAGGTTCCCTGTTGAGTGTTCCCTCTTCCACAAGTGATCACATACACTCTCACATCTTTGACTAGATCTAACTTGATAACTACATCTCACCAATCCAACTTTGCATCATAGTTTTGCCTGGCTTGGTGCACTTCTCAAAGCCCATATGCATAGAAAAAGTCTAATGTTTATATGTTGTCACATTTTACTTCTGAGCTAATTCTACCCAACTAGTGCAATATAATAAATAAATAAATGTGCATAGTCAATGAAATGTGTAATGCTCAGTTTCAATTGTGATTAACTGCAGAAGGATCATCCTGCTTCAAACCTGTCCAAAAATGTGGATGAATCTGAGATCTTAATGTCTGCTGCTATGGATTTCTAACATCTGCCCACTTGATTTCACCTTTTGCACTGCAAGCAAAAAACTTGCATGTTTGTTTACTTTGCATACTTGCAAAGTAAAATTTGAAATGTGTCAATTTTTTCATGCTTTATATAATAAGATCAACACACTACAGGAATTCTTCTAAAGTCTGTAGTCAACATATTTAATTGATTTTGAATTGATTAGCTTGTGCAATGTAACAAAAGTTCTTCCACAGCTTCAAAATGGAAGATGAAAGTCTCTTGAGAACAGTGACTTATCAAAGAGAACACCAGTCTTTTACTATATTTCAATTCCTGAATAAATCAATTTATAGCATTTGCTTCTTGTCAGACTGTAATTTGTATTTTGAAACTTAAGACTGCTGATTCYTAATTTGCACCAGTTGACCGTTTCTGCTGAGGAAAGTCTCCAATGTGAGCTCACATAGAGGCTGAATTATATCTCCAGCTCCATGAGAAAGAGTTCCTTCAGGTCACATTTGAGGTCATTATTAAAAGTATTTTCTAGAAGCATGTCAGTATTAGGGGCATGTTGCTTCCTTGTTTTTGGAGGCTTTAACCATACAGAGGGCTGAGCACTTCTGGTAGATATGGAGCACCAGCAGCTTCCATTTCGATTAAGATAAAATTGAGAACACTCAATCTGTTTTGTTTAAAATATTTAGTTTTTCGTAAAATTGAATCCTGCCTGACTTTTTTTTTTTCACTTTGTCATCCCTAAAGAATCTTAAATTTAATTACAAAGATTCATCTGAAGCTCAGGCAGAATGGACACTAGCACACACCAATAGTATTTAAACCTGTCTGTCAATGGAGTATTGAATTGCTCAGTGTGGATTTTAATAGCTTTTTCTAAATGAACAAAAATAAATTATTTAAATCTCATGCAATGCAAATGTAATTAAAATGTACTTTTAATACAAGACAGTTCATCCAGAAATTGTTGGATATCTCTTCTATGCTCAGGGGAAAAAAAAGACATAGAGCTTATGAGTTCTTTTAAAAAGTCTAGTGTGGGCTTAAGATTTCTTTGTGCACTCCTTGAAATCAGAGATAACCAAATGATGAGATAAGTGGATAGCCCTTTTTTGTTGTTTTTAATTCAGTGAAGGCCTCCCAGTGCATATTCCTGTTGGAGTTGATGAATAGCTCCTTTGGGATGCTGTAAGCTCCACTCAAAGTATTTATGGAATACCTTCCATTTACACAGACCACATTTTTCTTGATCAGCCCATGAGAATCACCAGAAAGTAAAAAAGGCAATAGGCTCCTTCTTTTTTTCCCACTTCTGCACTGTTTTATGCTATGTGATTATGGCAAGCAGAAACTGCTGATATTCAGTCCAGCCATAAACCTAAAAGATAAAGTACGCCCTCAAAACCCTCTAGACATCTTATAAAAGAATCTATTAATTATTACCTTTCATTTTTGTATGAGGTAGTCACCCTGTGTAGGGAGGCTTCTGGGCATGGATAGGAAGAAAGCCCTCCGTTCAGCTCACTTCACAAAAGAACAGCATTTTCTATGTCATTTCTTTTTCAGCTTTACCTTTAACGTAGTGTGTAATGCTTCTTATGTTTTCTATGCATGCCAAGCAATAGCAATAAGTACACTGCAATGACACTCCTAAATCTCAGCAGAGTATCTTGAGGCCAAATCAAATGGCCTGATTTTGTCCACTGTCATTAAACTCCAAGATCTCCAAAGGCCATGCACAGGAGCTGGGCAGTGTCTGTCCAAAACAAAGATAGTGGCTTGCACACACAGCACTTGTCTCTGATCATCTGTCAAAATTTATTCATAATAAAAGATGATTCTTCTATGTTGTGACTTCAAAGAATTCTCTATACTTCATCCACCACATGATATAGCTCAACAGTGGTATTTCCATTTTGCATTTGGAGATACTGAATCATTATGGCCGTTAGCTAACCAAGTGCCCTTAATTCCATAGTACTCTTGCATTAGAACCTCAAAGCATGTTGCCTAGCGATCATATGGTGTTGTAATGTTGATAGGGGAAAACAGGAAGGAGATGAGTTTGGGTTAAGAACTCATTCTTCCATGAATTATTCCTCTCCTGTAAGTGAATGGGAGGTGGGTCTGGTTCACACGCTCCAAGTAACATGGATTGCAAGTTTTGAGGTAAGGAAGAACTCTTCCTTGGGGTCAGACCAGCAAAGAGTGTTTGTTTTTTGGGGGGAGGTTTTGGCTTCCACAAAAGCAAAACTTATGGTTATTTCTTAAAATAATTTTATCCTAAAATTATGGTATTTTCCAGTTTTTAGATGCCTATGCTGCTTGATATTGAGCTAATTCTGTGGCACACTAGAGTTTGGGATGCTCTGCATCATTTTTCTTAATTTTGTTACATAGAAACTGTTTTATGATCTGTGGCATGTGGAGTAGATGTTCTTCTATGCACTGTTTGTGATTAAACATCTAATTCATAGTAGCCTACAGTGTGAAGAATGGCTCACAGATGGTTACAGATGGTCCTTTCCAGTTCTATGTTCTTATATTTCCATTAGAGTTGAAGGGTAGCAACAGCAAAGGATAAGTGAGAATATCTGTAACATCTCTTATGTGGATTAACAATAGCTCTGTGGTCTCCAATTCCTTTGAAAGAAAGAAGGAAAAACATCTTATTTGAAATCAAATGCAGGAATGAAGAGTGAAATGCAAGGTTACAAAGAAACAGGACAAGAAAGCAAGCAAGCGAGCATTTTGTCATGGTTGGTTGAAAGGTTCTCACTCTATTTTTATCATTTTGCTTTGGATTGCAGTGTTTTTCTTAGGCTACCAAATCAAGAGTTCCCCAAATGTCTTCAACCTACAAACAACACCTAAGAGTATTACCTCTTCACTAATATTAATATATGTAAATTGTATTATCCAACATATAGGAAAGTGTTGGTGTTTGCTAAAACTATACATTATGTGCATTCTATATCTGCATGTCTATCTGTGACTGCATTTTTTGTTAATAGCTTGCAGCATGAACCACTCCRTATCTTACAAAACAAACATATGACATATTTTTAGGCGGTATAAATAATTCCACATTGACATTCCCACATGCTTTACTTACCATGCGACAYGCACTCTGACGCAGAGCAATGAAGCAACCTGGAAGGAGGAAGACCGAGACCGATAAGGCTTTCCGAAATGCAGAAGTTGGTGAACATCAGATCCGCCAAAGGAAAGATCACAGGAAAGACCTTCCTTGCAACAAGTAACTCGTGCACAATTACAGCAATAATCWATTGGCCATGTACAACTTGTACAGCTTGTCCATGTTGGACAGGCCTGCACAAAATGCATCCTAGCTAACAAGGCTGGGGTAATGCTCAAGAGCTCATTTTCCACATACTGCATAAAACTGAGTTTCATGCTCCTCAAGTCATTAGTTATGGGGATAAGAATCCAATTAAGCCTATGTATGTTTGGAAGCTCTCATTCAGGGAACTTAATATGTATATGTTTCCTGAGAGGAGATTCCTGTGATTGTGCTTCTTTGTATTAGAGCTGGAGCTCAACAAAGCTCTACATCCAAAATTAGGGAGAGCTGGGATGAACTTTGGATTCAGATCAGAATCCTGTGGCTCAGGCCCATCTCTGCTCTAAGTGTTTTTGGGGCTATGGGTGAATAGTAAGGCCTATTTGTATTGGTGCATGCAATTTCACATTTAAGTTTCACACTAGGGGCAGTAGGACAGATCTTGCATTTTTGCCAGAACACAATTTCTTTTTGATKGAAAATATCTGGTCTATATTACCAGTACATTTTAAAACAGAATTCCCTGCATGCCAGTACTTAGAAGGAAATTCTAATGTGTTAAAAACTTGAGTCAACTATATAATTTATCAGTTTAAAGTGCAAATCAGGGCAAGCTTTGAGGGTTGAAAAAGAAAGGGTAAGTCATGAGACTGTTGTCTCCTGATACCATGTGTGGCAAATGGGAGGCTGTGGCGCTATCAAGATTAACTGAATTTTCTCTRTAGAGTTAGTTATCAGGCTGGACCAAAACCATCCCTCAGACATGTTTCCCAAGGTGTTTTAGACTAGATAAATATGACCTACCCATCTTCTTTTTCATTTTCAGTGCTCCAGCTTGCAGGAGTATTCAGCTAGGTATAAAATATTTGATTTTTTTTTTCCTCATTTGAAAAAGCAATGGGGAAAAGGCGTTTTAGTTTTGTAACTTTTCTCTCTATGTGGACTTCATACTTGCTTTTGCCCTCAGACTGCCAAGGTCTCAAAAGTGACCTCGACAAGTGATTGCTCTCACTTCTTTTGAGTGTGAATAATCCCAGTTATTTGTGTTGATGATTTGTTTTTATTATGAATCTCCTTGAGTCTAAGAATCTTGAAATAGCAGCTTTTATCTTAAAATGTTTAAACTTGATTGAGTCACAATAAGTCTGTAGCTGTCTGGGTATGTAGATACATATCAGTTCTTGGCACCTATATGTCCTTCACTGATGCGGTCTTTGAGCATCTTGCAATCCTAAGAGAGCTTTATTCACCCGTTCCCCCTGCCAGGCAGGGAAATATTAGCTTCATTTTGCAGACAGGCTGAAGTGCAGCAGATACCGAGTTGCTTGTTCAAGGTTGCCCAGGAAGTCCAAAGTACAAGCTCACAGTACTGTCCAGTAGGTCATCCTTCATGCTCGCCTGCTCTCACCACACAATCAGAGCAGTGCAGGAGCAAAGTAAAACAGAACTGGGATAGCATATGTTAACCCTGAGTTAAATTTGACCCCTCTTAACACTGAAAACAGCTTAAAAAATTTTTTTAACAATGGAGAACTTTCTTCTTGAAAACACCTATGCAATCAAGTCAGCTTAACAGTTAAGGTACAGGACATTCAAATTAGTGTAGGAAGACTGTGATTTCTTTGGGCTGTTGACTCACAGAAGGAGGTTTAGGGTCTTTTACAGTCGATTCCACTTGAATCTTCTGTCTTCCTGCTTATGTGGCCTAGCCCAAATCATCTTTTCTCTATGTCTCTTTTGTTTCTGAAGTGCAAAATGCAGATAATAACGTTTATACATGCATACACTGCACTAGCAATCATAGAAATAGATTTAGTAAGAAAAGTCTCAGCCCTGAAGAATAAAACAGCGTGAAATATCCTTATTGCTCCCCTGCCTGAGTCACATTCTTAAATTCCTGCCTTGGGGAAGACACATATTTCCCTTTGGCAAAAGAATTGGTCTGTTAAAAAAAAAAAAAAAAAAAAAAAAAAAAAAAAAGAAAGAAAGAAAAGAAAAAGGAAAAAAAGGAAAGGAAAGGAACGGAAAAAGAAGCTACAGGTAATAAAGTGTAGTTTCTCCAGTGTGGTAATTCTGAAACCGGTGTCCAGTCTACCTCTTTTCTGTCTGCACGTGTCTGTGAGTGAGAGAATGAGCAAGCTAATCCCCATAAAGTAAGACCCTTTAACCGGGGCTGTAATTAACTGGAAATGCTGATTAATATAATTCTAGGTATTTGTTTAATGTTTGAGCGCCCTCTCCTGGAGCCGGGTCACACGGGAGCCCAGGAGGAGCCCTGGCCAGAGCCCTGCGGCACAGGCTCCTGCACCAGGCCCAGCTCCTCTTCCAGGCTGGAGCCCAGAGCTTTCRTTAGTAAGAAAAGGGAGTGCAGAGAAAAGGGGATAATGTCACTGTGAAGTTGGGAAAGCGGGCTGTGTTTATTCCTGACTTTGGTTTCTTTGAATGGATGCCCATCTTCCATGTAGAATATTACCAAACACAGGAAACTTGGTCTGGTCAAGATTCCCGGTCTTCACCCTTCTCTCTCCTTCCCCACTCTCCACCACCTGAAAATMTTTGCTCCTTTTTGCCATGTTGTTTAGTGTCCAGGAGAAAGGTTGAATTATCTCGTGTCTTTTCCTGTTGCTGACTGCTCTGATGGTGCTCAGAGATAGGCGTCAGTCTGGGTTTGCGTCCTGGTCTTGCTAAATCTCTGTCCCTGAGAAGGAAGGAATATTCTGGACTGTCAATTGTTCTCTCTCAAGTGCCAGATCCTAACAGTCTGTGGTGCTTCAGAAAAGCCTCACACCAGTTAATTTGAGGAATTTAATGTGGGTTGCATTTTGGCATATACGGAGATTCTTCAGGAATAGCATTATAATCAATTTCTTTGCTGAGAGGAAATAATCTACACATCTCAGTGTTTTGACACCATGACCATTATTAGAAGATGCATACCTTATAAATATGGGGTAGCTAGAGGAATGATCCTGTAGACAGAGCAATGATCTTGCAGAATAGTCTTGGGATAAAAATGATTTCCATTCATTTAAATATTTTCTGCTTGGTTCAGTGATCTGCTGTCTGKATGGTACTCTTTTTGTTTTTATTTGCTTTATTCTTAAAACTGTTCCCCGAGGGGTTTCTTCAGTCTCTTGTACAGGATGAATTCCAGCAAGGTAGGAAATAAAGAAGCAGAGTCATTTGCTGCAGGAACTAGCAAAGACTGAGAGCATCATGAAAAAGGAACAACTTCTGCACAGCTATGAAAGGAGTACCAGAATGGCCAGAAAAAGGGAATAACTCTGTTCTTGAGCACAGATTGCTGTCATATGTGGAGRAGGTTGAAGGAAGTTGTGTCCAATGAAACAGGAGAGTTCCTCAGTGTCAGAGCAGCCTCTGCCTTTGCTGTTCCTCTCTTGATTTGAGTGTCTCGCTTTCTGCGTRAATCTGCAATCCACTTCCTGACTTTGTTTCACCCTCCCAAATATCCAGGGAGAAGTCAGCAGTTGTGTAAGGCTGGAGATGCCATGAGGTATGCAAGGGAGTAGGGGAAAAAAAAAAAAAAAAGAAAAGCTTCGGCTTACAGGCCACAGAGTTGACATAGAGACATAGACTGAAGTTGTGGGCCAGCCACAATTGTCTTGGGACTGCTGTTCTCTTCTGCTGGCACGTCATCCTGCTTGCAGCAATGTGCTGACTGAGCTTGCTTGTCTATTGTATCTCTGATTCTACCACTCCTTTGCCCTGTAGAGCATTTCTGCATCTCAGTTGTGGCTCATAGCTGCTGGTCTTGTTTCTGTCCCTGTGCTCTTGGGCCAGGAACAGAAGCAAACAGATCTTCTTGTGAGCACAGATGCTACTCTAGGATGTAGATATGTGTCCTTTTCAGTTGTTGCTAAGTTTACCAACTTGTGACTCCCTCTTTTTTATTCACTGTGTTTAATAACACAGAGGCAGTTCACTCAAAGGCTCTCTTCTCCCAACAGCCAGACTATGCAATGGGTAGTATCTCATTCACTATAGAAAATTTCGGAAGGTAGGAGTAATTTGTCTTCCTAGGAAAGATAGGATGTATACACTAGAGAGGACTATCCCATATTCAGCAAGCTCTCTGAAGGCAGACTTGGTAATCGCTAGGAAGAGGCTTCCTTTGAGTAGGCTTCACAAGCACTTGTGGGACTGGCAAGTACAGCTAGCAGCCAATTTGCCTATGGTTAAAAATGCATATCCAGAAAANAAAAAAAAAAAAAAAAAAAAAAAAAAAAAAAAGCCTTGGCTTTCTCAAGAAAGGATATAAACAAGCAGCAAAATGTTCTCAGCATCAGCAAAAATGCTGGTGCTGTCAGAAAGATCTGAGAGGTGTTAAATTTCTGCAAACGCAAAAGAAATGGTATCAGATCCAATCTCTCAAGGAGCTGTGTGGCCAGAAATTGTACACAAAACCATGTACAACATCTCCAAGAAAGACCATCAGGAGACAWGGTTCTACTTATGGTGCAAAACAGTGGGCTTTGCAATTGTTATTCTTTCAAACCCCATTTTCCTTAGCTTCAGTGAATCCGAACACTCTTATACTCGCAGTATGGGACAGCAAAGTGTAACAGTAAATGCAGCTCCTTAAAGGACCTGTGGGAATAGCTGGTCTTGCTGTATGACAAAACAGTACCCAAATACTGGAAAACAGCCGAGAGCTACGATTCCCAACTGACAGCCTAGAAGGAACAGAGAGAACTAGAGGCAACTCTTTTAGAGGGATAGGCTTTCAGTAAGGCCAAGAGACTAAGAGACTGTTGCTAAGTGAAAAAGATTTTTTTCCCCCTAGATTAATATATAGGGCATTTCTGTCCAGCTTACTCAAAAGAGGTTTATCACATTGGCTTTGGTTTTTGTTGTCCTTGGCTAACTGAAAGCAAAACCAACCTCTACTGTGCATTCAGAGAACAAATTATGTTTAACCTCATAACCTATAAACCTCATCATCCCACTCCTGTTCCTCCAACTTACTTTGGAAGGGGATTATCCAGAGGTGACATTAGATCATTTCATTGTCTATCAAATGCTTGACCTCCCTAAGTGTAATATAGATTGCAGTGGTGTTTTTAAGGAGATTTCTGTTCAGCAGGAACAGGATTGAAGTCACTAAAGTCCTTAGTGTGATGTTTGACCCTACTTTGTTTCATTACAGTTTAATAGCTATTACTTGTTGCTCACCTGAGACTGTTTTTTCATCAAGGACAGACTTTGCAAGAGTGAGCAGATTTTACCAGGAAAATCCATGGCTTCTAAAAACAAACCACATCACCACAACTGACAAGTCTTGCTCCCTGCACTTTGCCACTTCCACAAGGAGAACTGAGAATTTCAATCAAAATGTAATGAAATAAATTAAGAGGACTTTTCAGGTCTCAACATTTCTAGTTGAGTGTTTGGTAAAGATGTGAAAGGGTCTTAGTGATATGAGCTATTTCTTCCAACACAGATTTCCAACTCTGTTCCTTGGTGCCATTTGAAGGACCTCTTGGTCTACATCTTCCCTGTTGTTTTTCTGCTGTATTTAAGGCAGCGTCATTGCTGAGGCCTTTCTCAGACATCTCATTACCCTGTGGATGATTTGAGCAATTGATATACCTCACTGGGTGTCCAGTGAGTAATCTGAACTGCTGATATTCCTTGCCTTGCACATCATGATTTGATATGAATAAACATCGACACTGTACTAATTGTTTATTAGTTTTGGCTTCTCTTTGAATTTTATAGTAGGAATCATATTCTAAGAAATGGGTTTTTAGGTCAAATTCTCTCTTACTTTTCCCATAGTCTGTCATTTCATGAACTTGAATTAGTTTTTTTCATTTGTGTTCTTTGGAACTCTCCTGTCTTTTATCTAAACATGTATCCCAGGCCATAACAAAACTTGTCTTGCCCTTTGCTAGTTTTGTTCAGTACCTAGATGATGCTGTGTTTTATTAGGATTCTGTTTTCCCCAAACTGCTTAAACAATCACATTTTCCCTTCTAACACTGTAAGATTCTTTTTATTTGTTTCTTCCTAAAATGGCTAGGTTGTGAGGATTTGCACACTCTTTCCTCACGCTATCCTTACAAAATGGTTGATTTTAGTTAATGCAAAACTACAAGGGAGAAATATATCACCATGATAGTTTTCTGACTCTGCAGAATGACAAGGAATGTGCTTTATTTTTAGCTAGTGTGGATCTGTTTATTGCCTTGCTGAGCATATGACCTGTCCCAAAGCCAAATTATTTTCCATTTCTGTGTTCTAGGTGCTGCTGAAGACAAACAAGATTGTAAAATGAATCCTCAAGAAGAAAGCAGTTAATTTAGATAAATAATGTTTTGCTTTATACTGATAAAGCTTAAAACAACCTACCAAAATGCTCTGTTTCAATATGGGCATAGTATTTTATTTAAACCAGCAAATGCTGGTTTTAAAGTTGTTGAGAGGTCTTAATATAAATAAAAGCCACTGCCCTTTCTGTATTAAATAAGTACATGCTTCTTTGAAAGGTGTCTATACCTTCTATACAAGAAAGTATCTTGGTCAAGTAAAAGTACTTTAAAATTAGTGGACAAAATTCTTAGTGACTGAAAGGGATGTATGTGCTCTCCTAAAGCGACAAAAGCGATGCTTTTTACAGGCATATCTTCAGTAAACTACCAGACTTAATGATGGAAATTCCCTTCAGGTAAAGCCGTTCTTATAGATTAATTAAAATTACTGTCATTCTCAAAGTGATGTTTTTTACTTCAGTGCTTATTCACTAGTAGGGAGCTACTTCACACTCCAGGAGCTGAGAGCAGGCTAGGAAGGAGGGGAAAGGGCAGTCATAGCTTCAGGGTAAAACACGCCATAAGGCCTGTCAAGCCCAGTACTGCCATGTTATTGCAGGCATGAGTTGCAGGTGTGCTGTGCAGTGTGCTGAAGCACAAAGATGCTAGGGCTAGTGAAAGGATTTGCTGCTGTAAATCAGCTCTTTCTGCTTGTTCTCAGTTCCTGGTAGATAACCGTTATGTGACTAGGCTTAAGTTCAGCATTATGTTTCTCTATCATAGGCAAAATTTCTCTGCGTCTTTCAGGATGATCAAACGTCTTTTGTAAATCAAAGCATCAGCCATTAGGAATCAATTAATTATCCTTAAGTATGTTTAACTAATCAATCAATTAATTATCCAAAATAATTCTTAATTCCTCAAGGATCTCCTGTACTGCTTTTTCAATTGTTTTGAAGGAGAGTAGTACTGATTCAACTCAGCAGACTAGTTTCAGTGTAGGAATCCTTAATCGGACGATTCCCTACATTTCAATATCTTTTAGCTTCAGAAAATTTAACTATATTTTTCTCAAGAGGATTCATCACTGAGTGTCTTAGATGTTCTTGCGGCAGGTCATTAGTATGAATACTCTGTTTGGCTTTAGCTTGATGCTCACCCAAATAGCGTGTGTATGTTGTTCCTCTTCCACAGTAAGGTGTGCAACATGTTATCAGCACCCAGACTACAAGAGGAAGTTTATGCATCTGCAGTTATTTAATAACAGGGGCTTTGCCCCTGTTATTAAGGTGAATTTTCATATTAGCTCTTTAGTRAATGGAATTTCTTTTGGCAGCTCTATTGTTAGAATTATTGATTTGCCTCCCTCTGTGTGGCGTTTTTTCCAGTACTGTAGATCTCAGGGTTGTACTGGTTAGCCTCGCTCTATGTGATCTATGACATCTACAGCAAGAATCTTTTTAACTTATTTCAAAGCTGAGCAAGTCTTAATCCTAACATCAGAGATACAGCTGCATTTATGACCTAGAGGGCCATGATTTTACTATGCCTGATTAACTACAGCGTTATTCCAGTTCTGCTCTGGTGTGGATTTATATCARTGTTACAATTTCAGCAAATTGGTAAATTAAAACCAGCACGCCAAAACCTGACTCAGCTGAAGCTGATAGCAGAAGTACTGTTGACATCACGTAGCAAGTGACCTCTCTTAAAGCCCTTGCAATGTCTTCGTATCTTAACTTCTTCATGACTTTTTGTGACTGAGCATGGAAAAAAAAAAGCTAAAGCCATTTTCTTCCAGCTTTCTGGATGCTTTCAGCAACATGCTCTGGTGTCGCTTTTGCAAAATGCAATATATATCTGTTACAGTGTCCGGTTCAAAGAATGCAGCTCTGCTGCCATTGTCTGGGTTGTTATTGTTCACCCCGTGTTCRCTGAGCCTCCCAAACCAGCTGATTTACTGCTGTACAGTTACCCAACCATGGGACATTCTTGTGGCTTTAACTATTTGGCATATCCTTAAGAATGGTTTTCATTTGATTTTTAAAGTATAATTGATCAAATGAGGGGAAGTTTACTGGCCCATATGCTTGACCCCTGTTTAATGAATAGGAGCTTTTCCCGCTCTGTAAACCATTTGTTCTTGTTTAGCTTGCTGGTTGGCTTTTCATACTTTAAAGTGTTTTTTAGATGATGTAACATGGACTGTCCCATTTGATAGTGGCGATTTAACACCATTTACCTCAGTGGAGCTCTGACAGTTTTACCAGCTGAGGATTTGGCCCTGATCTGCACTGCTTTAATTTCACACAGCCTGTCTTCCAGCATCTTTGGTCAAGGTTAAATCAGCTTTTCACAGCAGTCAGAATGYGCATCAATTTTTCATTCTGTATTCTTTGTATAAGCCTGTATTTTATTCCTATCTTCTCGCAGATGTGTTAAGCACGAAGCAGCTATCTAAACATTGACTATCTCCTTGTAATAGAGTTACACGGTTCCCTTAAAATCATGTTCAAATTCCAAGTTTTAAGGCAGCAATATATGATCTAGCTATATCATACTGACCACAGCAGTAAACAAAAGACAAATGTGACACATGTGACATAGCTCTTGAGGTGACATTGTCACTCACAAGTTTTCCTAGCCTCTGTTGCTTAGTCTTTATCCTTTCCTCATGCAAAAGTACTATGTACCTCCAGTGGGACCATTATGTGAAGAAATGTCATCATGTATGAGTTCTCTGTGAGGGAAGGTATATGCACTCTCACTGTAAARGATCCCATTTTTGTGCTTAAGTAAGTCCCTTGCAACTCTGTTGAATTTAGACTAGATTGTTAGATCCAGCCTTGCTGGAATAAAATACCTGATGCCTCAGAAAAAAAAAAAAATAATGGTTTTCGTTAAGAAAGATCATATATTTTTTAAGGGTATTTTGCTCAAATGAATTCTGCTCAGTTTGTGGACATCTGCAGTGTATTTTGGGCCTACTTATCCACTTTATGCAGGAACATTCACTCTCAAACTTTTTTTCATATTTTTAATACTTTAATAATTCCCATTCTAGTCTTGCAGTACCAATATTCACAGGTTTTACATCATACAACATGCATGATCCATAGAGACATCCAGCGAATAGGGGACTCCAGCTATCRTTGTTGCATTTAACCCAGTGAGATTTGGGGTATTATTCTGCCTGACTTTTATTTTATGATAACTGAGTGCATAGATTTATAGGACTTTTGATTTTCCTAGAACTAACCTGGAGTCCATAGTTTAGCAGAAGAAATTTTGGATCAGAAATGTGAAAGAAATAAAATGGAGTTTAAAAAAAAAGGAGCAAAGAGAAATTCTTTACAATTTTAGAGATTTTTTAGATTCTTCTGCAGCATTGCCTCTAGACCTGTTCCACTCAAACCAGACCCACGATAAAATTAGACTGACCTCATTACTACCCTAGTTTGTCTTGACCAACAAGAGATCTCCAACTGCCTCCCATTGATCGTTCTACCATGGGGAAATATTTTGATATCCTGCTAAACCATTTTTGCAATTCCTTTGTGCCAACAGATTGATTAAAAAAACCCAACAACCATAACCTCGGCCAAGATCTGGACTCGCTTTCCAGTTTCCCATATGGGAAAGTTTATTGTATGTGAAAAATAGAACAGACACCTGCTTATGTACAAGCACTCATGTTAAAGTACTGCTGCACTTATGTGAAAAACAAAATGTTCGTTATTTCGTACAGGATTAGTCAAAAGGTTGTACTTTAGTGTCATGTTGCATAGTAGGAATGACAATCCAAGCAAATTGTTTTTGATTGCTGTTGCTTCATTTTCCACCTGCATTAAATCTACTTTGCTGCACGCTCTCATCTCAGCAAATGATCCATTCCCAGGAGTCCTGTCTACCAGTTTCTTGCCATAACCACCAAACCACACACGAAGTATTCCTCCCGGTACATGGTGTAGTCATCAAATAATAAAGGCCGTTGCACTGGATCATCTTCAGACGAAGCCACTCAAATGTCTGAAAGTCAAAAAGAAATTGGTAATGAGGAAAAGTAGGCCATGTCCCTGTGTTTAAGTCTCACAGGCAAACCAGGACACTCAGCCCCTCTGCTCAGTGGCAAGGCAAGAAACACGTTCTTGCTGTTACCAATGCAGACCTCTCTGCACTAAAGGGATGGACAAGAAAACTCATATAAAATTTCTAGACATTTTTCAGCCGTGGCTGTGTAACTGTGGCTGATCTTAAATGACCAGAGAAAGCAACAGGAAAGACTTTGTGTGCCAAGGGTAAAGCTGATGAGTCTGTCTCCCAGATCTGTCACCATGCAGAGTGTTAGCGGTAGCTCCTAGATGAAATGTTCCGCACTGGCACGCATTTCTTTTCTGGTGCTCTACTACCAACATTAAGGCTGCAAATGGCTCCACAGTAGAATGCCTGTGTTAAACCCACTTAATCCCAAACAAGCAGTTTGGAAAATTCACATTGGAAATCTGAATAATGAAAGTTGTTGGGGCCTCTGGGAGGAAAAATAACTTTATAAGAACTTCACAATGCTCAAAAAGAATGCATTTTATCTCCACTCCAAGTCTCTATTTTCATAAAGTGCTACTCTGAGACAAAGCATAAGGATATTTTTTTTCCTGTGAATCTGAATGCTCTCAGTTCACAAGTGCCTGAACTTTAGTTACTATGAATATCAAAATCTGAGCCAAGCAGAAGGACAGCTCATTTTTATAATGATCAGAACAAAGCCCTTGATCTCAAACATCTTGGCTTATCCCCTATCCAAACCCTGGCCTGGGTTTCGCACTTTTAGCCCATCTCTCATAATGACACTCTACTTTTATCCCGAGGGCGCTCTGCACTTGTCATGTCATTAATCCCAAGGCGTATTTTTAATGGTAACAGCAGCATGGCCAGAAGTAAATAGCATATATCAGAAGGGACATTCTAGTGGAATTTGTCGTGTTTTTGTAGACCTCATCCTTGAGGCTCAGCTCCTGGCTGCACAGCTGGTTCTCAGCAAAGGAAGGACAAGTTGCACTAGTTCTCTGTTGAGCCACTCTGTTGAGAGTGGTTAACGTTGTGCATGTCCGCGCTTCTGTATCTGCACAGCGTGCTCACTGGTAAACTGTATGGATATCATGGAAACACCACTGATTTTCTTCCCRTGTTCCTTAACCGTAGTCGCATGTGGCCAGGCTAAACCCCCGCAGTGCAACTGTTTTTTCCTATTTACACACGTTACTAAGAAACATCAGCTAAGGATATGTTATTACAAGTTGGGAATGACCCCATCCTTGGCATGGGGCCAGGCCAAACATTTTATTTCATTTAAAAAAGCAAAATGTGATAGAGTCAGTAGTTATAATTATGATTGGCAAGTAGAGGTGGAGTGCTACTATGAAAGAGAAAGACGGGAAATTCCAATAATCGTAATTAATAAGCATACTCACTAATTACATTAGTGGGATTATAGGATAGAAATCTCATTCTGTTTTAAGAGATGTTTACCCAGGAAAGAGCACAGGAGACAAGGCTTTTTGTAAAAAAGATGTATTCGCTGATAAAGGCACCTTGATATGAAGAAGATTTTAGTTTTGGGATTTTTTAACAAAGTTATTTTTCTTAGATTTATTAAGTTTCATGTCTGATCGAAAAATGAAGGAAAAAGAGAAACAGAAATAAGACTTAAGTAGCAATGAAACAAACCTAAAGGGTGGAAAATGATGAAATAGTCTTATGAAATAGTCAGAGATGGGTCTAAAAAACATTTAATGGTCTGAAAGTACAACACAATATGCTTTCCCTATCAGTACTACTGTAAGCAATTCCTAGTCCTTTCCTTCTCCTGTTTACATAGGCAAGAGAGAATATGCGGCTTTCTCTTTGGCTGTCTCTAGTTAGAACATAAGAACCACAACATTCTAGTAACAAAATTACCCTGTTTTTGTGGTTATTTTCTGAGGAGGGACAGTAATTCAGAAACAACTATTTTCCTCTCTTTGTACTGGTTATTTCATTGTGGACTCTAAATGCTGGCATGGGACACGCTGACTGCACTGGAGCAGGATTTGAAGGGGATGTTACTGGCGCACCCACTTGCACTGTTCTGCTGGAGAGTTTGTCAGTGTTTCAATTGCAAACCGCTCCTTGCGGAGATTTATAACTAGGTCATAAAAGTTCCCTCCCAGCTAAAATTTGCACTTCTTTTAAGTTTTACGACACAAACAAAAAATAGGAGTCAGATTTTTTTTTTCATGGGATATATTTCATCTTAATGCATAAAGATTTATGCACTTAAATCCCATCCATGCTTGGGAGAGTTACACGTCAGGCTCCATCTGCAGGCATCAGCATGGGGACATAGGGACAAATTGTCACCTGGTRTCTTGACTCCAGTCTCAGCAAAGCACACAGAGCAGCACTGATTTTCACCACTCGATTTGGCTCACAGTCCTTCAGTCRGTGGCCGTGGTCAAATTGTTTTTCTCAATCTTTTGAACATTTCCATACACCTACTAAGCTAATTGTGGGGCAGACAGCAAATACAACTCCACGTACCATGCAAAGCTGGAGTCAAAACAGTGTAAAATAGAAATATATTGCTTTTTCTCATCAGAACTATCAGCTAGAATGCAAACCAATTGGATATTTGGTAGCCTCCTAGGTTATATGAATAACTGTATGTTATATGAATATGAATAACTATAGTTATATGAATAACTATATAAAACAAGAACAGGAATAGTGCAGAGCCCACAGGATGATMTCTACTGCTATCACAGGTACAAGATTTATGCTATACACACACAAATAAATATACATTTCAATTGCTTATGTGTTATATTTTATTGGAAGACATAAAGATTTAYGCTTTCCCCCATACCCTCATCTGTTTTGTTGGCAAAAGCTGTGTTTCACTTCAAAAATGACATTTACATGAGCAGCATAGAACTGACTATCAGAGATGTGTAGGGGCCACTGAATCAAAAGTCCTTCCTTTCCTGAAGCTAAATCAGACCTACCAGAGAATAATGAAGTTTCCTCAAGTTCACTCAAATCACACAGAAGCCAAATCTTCGGGTAGCTGGAGAGAGAACTATGGATTTGACAATTAAAGGTGCCAAATCCATCCTAAGTAGGGACATTTTGAAAAATGCCACAAAAATACTTGGGCTGCCATTGCATATTACACTTTTTTTTTCCTAATAGCACTGTCACTATTTTACCAGTCCAGGTTTCAGGGATTTAGTTCTCTTTTGTAGACACAGTCACACTGTGTTTCCTTAGCCAATAACTAGGGCCATGTGAAATACTCACTGTGAAATCCCAAACCACCAAACACCGGCCAGGTTTCAGTTTTCATTATGAACTCAAAATTCAGACCAGGATGGTCTGTTGAGGAAATGGTTTGTTAAGGTTCACAACCCTTTTGAACAAACTTTGGCCCCATTTTCATTAACCCCACCTACTAAAGGGGGGGAGATATGTTTGGGAACCAGGTTGGAGATGGTTCCTCCTGATGTATTTCCCAGGCCTCTGGCTAAGCCAAGCAGACATACCAACCCTACATTTAGCCATGGCTTCTAAGCAGAATGTGTAGCTCGATCTGGCACTATTTACTCCTCAGATGCTTAACCAATGTTAGAGCACAGCACTGAAAGAGCCATTTCAAATGGTTTTGAAACATGCTTCAGCATAGACCTGGAAGTAGCTGATCAGAGCTGTGTGGATATAGTATTCAGACTTCTTGGTCCTCATCCAGARGTACGCAGAACTTTAGGTTTTAAGTTACTATTCAGTTAGTTATATATTCAAAACAGAGAGACAGTTTAAACTTCCAAATAAACTGATAAAAAAGACCTCCCTCACCCTGTTTTAACACTCTCGAGTAGCTCTCCCCATTACAACATTCAGTGTGTGGGGGTGTGCATGCATGACGCACATACTTTTGCTTTTGTTTTTTGTCTGTCCTGGTGYTATATTCCTGAGACGTTGTTTTATCACCAGATGAAAGCCTTGGCAATGAAGTATTGCCGTGTGGCTTGCATTAGTGATAGCAAGCGTCTGCTCCAGCATCACCCACCCAGCACGCCTTTGAATCTGCTTGATGGAATTGACCCGACGAGGTCTTAGACGCGGTTAATCTTTAGCAGACCGTCTTCATTAGGCCATGGCAGGAATCTTCGGGAGCACCAGTCTGCCGGGATACTGTCATCTCACAGTATGTGGACCTCACAGGCCAGAGGGGTTAAGTTTCTTACCTGTCAGCACAGGACAAAATTAAATGAGGTTTGTTCTTCACCATCACTAATGTCTACTAGCCCCGAAGCTGGGGCTCCTCATATCATATCATACTACATGGGGTGCCAAAACAGGCAGACTGTACATGAAGTGAAACTCACTTAGGATGAAGTCTGAGAGAGGCACTAAATCTAGTGCTGCTTGTGGCACTGTTGATGATAATTCTGTCTGGCAAATATGAATGAGTCTGAGTAATGCTGCAATCTGTCACCTCTCACCCTGGTTTGTATGAGACCACTCACAAGGCATGGCATGTAAAAACCAAACATATCTAAAAAAGAGCTAGAATTTAACATGAGGTGAATTACTTGATTTGAAACATTGAGTTATCGGAGACGCCAGCTCTGTAACAGTTCAACTGTATCCATGGAGCAGCAATAGCTTCTCAGAGTACTGTGGATTTGCAAACTGTCCATACAAAATATTTTCCTTCCTTTCTCTCTCAATACATTAGTTTATCTATATATTTAGAAGATATCCAAGTTTCTGTTCTTAATGTTCTGTTCAAGTTTATTTCACAGTAATGAGTCACGGAAAAGAAGTCAAACATTTTTTTTCCTGTATGGTTGAGTGCCTGAACTGTTTCCATCTTAGGGAAGGGGGAGATTGAAGAGGGAAGATAAAAGTAGAAAGTTTGATGCACATATGTCTAATACCAAATATGAGAATATTATTTGTAGTTTTTCATAATATAGGTGCAGGACATGCACTGAGCATTAAGAAAAAATATTAAAAGTTGATTAAAAAAAATATCATKATCTCAGATCAACATAAATTGCTTTGCCACACTTACTGCCACAAGATGTACTGATATTCTAGAATATGTGGGAAAAAAACATTAAGTGGAGGAATGATGAGAAGAGGTCAGGAGCCACCACGAGAAAGAAGGAAACCAACAGTGGATAAGAGTATGAAAGTGTCTAGTAGTGGTTGGGAAATCAACACAGAATTAGAAAGCAGAGGATGGAGGGGAAGATAAAAGAGGATCCTAGACTAGGGAGTAAGGAAAACTGGAACTAAATGTTTGCATTAAGACTGGGAGGCAAACAGCTAATGAGAAGGTAGATTAAAAAAAGAGAAGTATGCATCCTATGTATTGGAACAGAGAACAGAAGTATATGGCAACATGTAGAGATCAAAGAGGAGTTAATGCAGGGTAGCAAGGATGGGTAATAAGGCAAGGCTACAAGGCAAAAAGGGACTTGTCTGGACTGTAAGACAAGAATTGGAAGAAGAAAAATAACTGTGGGCATAAGCATCCAAAGGATTCAGATCTGTTAGGCAGAGAGGTTCTAGGATTAGAGAATGCAATAATTTCACAGGAAAGAAGAAATTGGGACAGTGAGGGACCAGTAGGGAAAATATAATTAAAGTAAACCTACATCAGAAAAGGTGAGAGGGGARGGGTAAGGCTGACATGGAATAGAAAAATAGCCAAGGAACCTGGAATAGAATAAGTGATATTCAGGTCTCACTGTTCCTCTGCAGTCAGCAAATATCTGTTTAAACACTAGCAGAGTGTGTGTCATCCCCCTTCAGTGCTGCCAATACAGAGGTCAACAACCTATTACTATAAGCTACTCCATTAAATTAAATTACTTAGATCTGTGTGGAAAATTCATATGGCTGACAATGTAGTACTTGCAAATATGCAGGTAGGTATATGATGGAACTTCTGTTTTTTCTCTTTGCTTTTAGAAAATGTAAGAACCAAACYAAATTGCACCTGAAAATACATCTTGAGACTACTATTAAAGTTTCATTTAAGCAGCTGAAAGTTTTCAGATTTCCAAGGCACTCTGAACTTTGCAATCATGACTGTGTTTCCCTGCCCTGTCCCATAAATTTGCACTCTGATACCATCTTTAATTGCAGGCATCCAGATTATTTTTTTCCACGGGCCATTTACTCATGGACCTGCTTTGGGAATGAATCAAGGATGAGTACTGGGGCAAGGTATTGTCTTTAGCATTCTTGCTTCATTTGTTACAAAAGCTGTAAGATGGTTAGCTATGGCATAAGGGGGTTGTAGGAAGAAAAAGGACAGTACAGCTACAATTGAATACTGATTCAATACTGGCCCATGCAGTTGGATTCTCTCCCTACATTTACCATTCAGCTCCCATGCCTTGCCAGGCATCACACTTTTCCACAGGTGGTCACTAATTGTGTGTTCATCATTTTTGGGGGTCCTGAGAGGAGACTCTGGGGTCTGGTTTACTAAGAATTCACAKCTGCAGCTGAAGTTAGTGATAGTTGTGTTTTAAGCACATAGAGGACTATGTAATGCTATATACTCTGAATAGCTCTATGATAAATTTTAAGGGAACTAGTTAGTGAAGTCAACTGGCCCTAAGACTACAAGGATTTGAGCATGGAGGATGTTTGGAATTTTTCTTGAGTCAAAGGCACAAAGCTATCTGGAACTTGGATCCCAGTAAGGAGGAAAAAGACTTAGCAAAGAGGGCCCCAGCCCTAACTGGATGAATAACCATCTCCAAGGGGATATTAAGAGTAAGCAGGGAGCTTACCAGAGATAGAAAAAAAAGGATCAACCAGCAAAGAAAGCTTTGTCTTAGAGGTCAGGAAGTATAGAGACAAAGTGAGAACTGCCAGGAATCAGGCTCAGTTAAACCTTGAAAAGAAAATTAAAACAAACAGCGAAAAGTCCTTTGGTTTTAGAAATTAAAAAGAGAACAAGAAAAAAAGAAAGAACATGACATTGGATTGCCATATGAGCTAACGATACGGCAGAGATTAGATCCCCAAAGCATAACTCAAAAAGCAAATAAATGCCTCAATTTTCAATAAAAGTGATGGTGGATAGGATGACGAACGAGACTGAAGATCTGGAGAAACCAGATGAGGTGAAACTCAGCTCACAGTGATCACTGATCAAGTCAGGAGATTGGGTAATCTCTATCCCTGAAAGCTGAAAGAACTGATACATGAAGTGGATTTAGTCAGAATCTCACTAAAAATCTCTTATGGATTATATATTGACTGTCTATGCAAAATAGTTAAGAGGCAACAAACAGGTATTAATATTGAAGTTTCAAGAAGGGTAAAGGGTAAACAGGAATGGTTGGTAATGACAGGCGAAGTACTGACTGCAAGGGAACACAAGAAGACTTCTAAAGATGTTTTTGGTACTTATCTACTAGCATATTTTCATTAACAATGCTGGCCCAAAATGTAGTTATATGCTAATGAAATATGATTTCAAATTGGGAAACATTGTGAAAGAAATGAAAGATACAGATATTATATAGGAAGAACTGTATGACACTAAAGACTGGAATATTTGTAAGGTACATAAAGCACTAAAGCCAGGAAATTCTGCTGTTAACTAGGAGCTCATCAATTCTGATATGCGTGAGGAGGAGAAATATCTGGGTTTTTGGGTTACATCATGATAACAAACATTCGTGTCACTTGAAGGAGCCTTAGAAGTAGCAAATGAAAGCCTAAACTCTGTCAGATATGATAATTTCAGTAAAGATATGGAAGTATTAATATTATTTTGTATAGCATAAGTGAGACCTGGTTGTACCCCATGTACATTTCTGGCCCTCCATGATGAAGACTAATGCATTTAAACTAAAAAGCAGGCAGAGACGGGCTATAAGAATAAGTCAAGGTCTATCTTGAAAGAAAATAAAAAGAGCTTTGCTTACTTGGAGTGGCAAAAAAAAAAAGGGAAGCTGAGCATATGTTTAATCTCTGTAATAYAGAGGAAGAGTTGGAATTGGTCAGAATGTGTGGGGGGAGTAAGGCGCAGGGGGAGTCAACACTTGATATTGAGATRAAGTCTTTAAAGGAAGATAAGGGTAAAAGAATCTTCAGATGTGAATTATTTATGTGTGCACTAGGCTAGGAATTAGGATGATCTTTGTAGATATCAGAGGGGTACAAGATAAAATCTTATGCAGCTACAGGTAGCTTCCCACCAGTGCACATTGAGTTTTCCTCCTGCTTTGACCCACAGCAGTCTGGATTCTTCCTTCCAGGCTCCGCGCAGGTTGCTGCATGTTCCCTGTTAAATATGTTTGTTGTTGCCATGTCCTTTGTGCCAGTACTTGCTGATTTTCTGAGGCCAGACATTACAAGTATGTAAGTCACACACAAGATGAGGAATCTTGTCTTGCCAACCAGTTACAGCTGGCACCCTCACAGATGTTCAAATATATTGGTTTTGAAATGAAATTCCCACTAAGTGGTTGAATTATTGCTGTTACTGAAGGATCTGCCTCCTCCCTGCATGGCTTGTCTTTGCTGTTCAGTGGTGCCCTCGTAATCATCCATGTGACTGGCATACTTCATTTCCAGTGATGCTTAAAGCTCTTTCAGAGTTCCCAAGTTCTGGTCTTGGTCATTTGTCATGATTTGTCAGGATATGCTGACTTTCTGCAGTTATTCTGGAGCTTCACTCACATTTATCTCCACGACTGCCTTGCATATGCAGTTATCTCATAACAATGTCACAGCTTAAACTGGAAGATCCATCCCTAACCCAGTATCTCACTTCTGAGGATGGTCAGGGCCAGGAGACTGAAGTAGGGTGTGAGAAGAGGGCAAATGTAGCTAGACTTCCTCAAAACACTCTTCAGCCTCCAGGAATTTGTGGTTCGGGTAATTCCTGAGCCAGAGATGGGGCCTTTGTTTTTAATGGCTCTGATGGATTTTTCTTCTGTGAATTCGTTCATGAAGTTTTAAATTCAAGTTAACTTGTGGTATCCCACAACATCCTGTGGCAAGGGGTTAGCTGGCTTAACTGCAAGTTAAGAAAGGGAAAAGCTACCTTTCTGTTTGCTTTAAAAGCGCTTTCTGGTTTCCATTTGATGCTCCCTAGCTTGTATATCAAAAGAAAAAGCAAGTAGCTGTRTCCTAATTATTGTGTCCATGTCACTCACGATTTTGCAGACCTCTATCATTTTGTCCCTTTAGTGAAGTGTCTTAGCCTATTTAATCATTCCTGATATGAAAGCTCTTCCATACTCCTTGTCAGAAGGGTTATCTTTCTCTGTACCTTTTTCAGATTCACACATTGTTTGGGTGAAGTTGACATTGGCTTCTTCCTGTGTTAAGTTGTAGTGGGATTGCATGTCAAGCCAGTGCCAAAAGGTGAACTGGTAGTGCCTCTGAATTCCCAAGAGCTCAGTCAGGTGGCATTTCGATTTTGAAGCCTTTAATGTGACTCTATCATCAAGTGCTTTGAGTTGCTGACTTTATGCAGCGTTTCCTAAGGTACTTAATATTGTCCTTGTTCCTCCCTCACTTCTCCATGTCAYTGCCTTTCTTTTGGCACTCCCTTTCCTCATATGCATGCTTACATGCTGCCATTCTGTACATCTTTTCCCTCCATCTCCAGTGCTTCCATCCCAAGAGTAACAGCTTATGCTCTCTAAAAAATAAATAAATCTTTTCCTAATAACATCTTCAAATGCCAGCAAATTGGAGCCTGTCTCCTGTACCTCTCCTCTCCTTCCTCTCCAGTTTTTGTATCCAGCTCCCTGTAGATCACCATTTCCTACCTGCTTCTCTGTATTTCCAGTCCTGAGGCCCCAGAATTTTGTCTCCTTTCTATTTCTTGCCTTGCACCCRCTTCCTTTGCTAACACCTCAACCTAGTCAACGTAACCATCCCCCAGAGCAACTTTGCTTGAGCTGTTGATCTTGAACTCTCCCTGGAAGTGGGAATACAGCCCTACAGCCCTATCAATGAGCCATAGATCATCCGCTCAGCCCAACTCTGTTCATCATTGCACAGGAAAGGGAAGGTGTGGGAAAAAGGAGGCAGCCATTCAGTACCTGCATCTGCAGAGCGATCTTCAGCCTAGCCACAACCTTTGACTCTGTCAGCTACCTATCCCTGTGTGCCCACTAATACAAAGTAAATGTGTTAAATGTCTAGGCCTCAAAGGGCTGCTACAGAATGGAAAAAGGTTTCCAGGAAGGTGGAAAAAGAAAAAAAAAAGAAAAAAAAAAGGTAGAGGAGAGGCAAAGATCAGCTGAAATTTTACTTCTGTTTCATTCCTTGTTGTTTCTTTCAGTCCTTTTGAGGCCATGAGTGAATGATGCCTGACTGAGAAACACTGTCTCCTTTGCCTCACACAACTGAGGAACTTTATGGCTTTCTTAATCTTTTCTGAGTCTACACAAGACCATCCGTGGGTGGCACCCATGTTTGTTAATTGACTAAGGGAGAGTGAGGAGAAAGCAGGACCTAGAAAATCAGTGGGCTGCCCACGTAAATCTTTGGATTTCTTTTATCTGTCTTTCTCAGGTCTGACCAGTATCTGTGGGAGATCAAAAGATGTCTGACTGCAGCTTGTCTGCATGCAGACATATTCAACTCCTATAGCAGTTTCTTATAAATCAGTTGTGATATTATTGTGTAATTAACTGGATAGTCTGTTCCTTGTTGCCTTTGGCTACTGCAATAGTACCTGGTGAACTACAGGCTTAATGCCTCAGAGTCCCTCTTGTTAATGACAGGTTCTTACCAGAAAACATGGGGAGCTAGTTCTATACCAATAATATCTATTGACACTTGCCTATTGGGGTGACAAATTGTCACATGACTGGTAACAGTTCCTCAGTGCCTTATACCCCTCTGGACAACATGAACTCTGAGTAATTTTGGTAGTAAGGCTTCCCTTCTAGGGGGGTGGCCTTCTGTTCGACATCCTGCTATCTAGCATCCATCCACCTTGCTTTGAAGATTTTACCATGATTACTAAAACACTGGTTAACTCTGTGCTTGTTTATGGCTGTAGTTAGCACTCTTGTTCATAAAATTATTCTCAGTGACTTTATCATGGCTGCATTTTGACTTGCACTTGTAGAGTAATTTCTGGTTTCAGCTTGTCTTGTGTCTTCTTGAAATGTGACTTCTTATGCTTGAAAATACTGGACAAACTAAGCATTCTTGCTCCTGTCACATACAGAGAATATTCTAATTCTCTACAGTGTCTTAGTTACAGGAAAATACATGTGCATGTTTTTGTGCATGTATGTGCATGTATGTTTGTTTCCTCCTGAGAGGTTGCAGTTGATCCTTTACTCTTAAATAATCATTACTAAAATGACAAGTTAATACAGTCTCCTATTAATTGCTTAGTGATATTGTATTTCCAACAGGATGGAGTTAGGTTGGATCAGAATCTTAATCTCATCTATTCATCAGTATCTTTTTCATGGTAGTTTAATTAAATTTAAAAGACACTGCAGCATGTTGTTTATTTATTTTCTACCAGTCCACATCTTTGCTGTGGCCAAAACTGGCATCTGTGCGAATGGGTTGCTACATTATTCCCATGGCCTAGTCATCCCTAACTGCCCTGAACCACAAATCATTTGCTCATTCCTGTTCAAGCCATCAGTATAGCCCTCTGGGCTTTGCAGAATCCAGCAATAAATCTATCTCTGATGACCCACATCTCCTGAACCCTAGCCTTTGAGTAAAGGTTAATAGTCCTGAGACCCTGTACAGCAAGAGGATTAATCATAGGCCATTTGTGTCTTGTAGCCTAACTTCTAGTTCTACAGGTCATGCCATACTCAGCTATTAAGCTATCTCTTTAGTCCCTGCTGTCCCAAATGTAATATGAACCTTAACCCTAATTTTTCCCTTAACCTCAAAACCAATATCTAACCCTAAATTGAGCATGAATCTTTATTCTGTGGTATAGTAAAGAGAGACTGCTGATTAGGTTTGTTGTTGATGGCATCAGAATGTGCAGACTGAAAAATATGGCTTGTTATGGCTCCTGTAAAATTCACAGTGCTAGCCCATGGAGTCATGGCAGCAAGTTTGARTGAGTAAGGATAGGTTGTCCTGTTATTATGGCTAGAAATGCTTAGCTTTATGGTTGTGATAAACTGGCAGGTTATAATTTAGAGTAGGTATGGAAATGAGGAACTGTTAAATTATCTTTAGTACYGGATCATTTCCTCTCCAACAAGGCAAGGAAAAGTGCTGAAAGCAAAGAGGAGACCTACAGGCAGCATGGGCAAATGTTGCCATATTCTCCAGATCCTTGATACTGATGTAAATCTAATCTTACTGACCTGCTGACCTGATCCTTATTTGCAGTACCCACACAGAAACAATMTTCCTAGGCCTTAAAATAAAATAGTTCTTTCGCATTTTGTCTTGAAAACCCTAGCCCTAATCTACTCTACTACTAAATAGCCAAGAATCCTGGACTATCTGCCCTGAGTTGTCCTTACTCCTTGGGCTTGCACAATGTAGCAAAAAAAAAAATATCCTTTAATGTCTCCTGTTTGAAGACTTGACCCTCACCCAAACACTGTCATTTCCTTAATGTACAGAGTATAGAGACCAAGAGTGGGAAAAGAATATTCCATTATGCCTTATCCATAACCTATGGATGCAACAAATCTTCAGTTTTGTAATAGCAACCTGAGATACTCACTCCATGATATGCTGAATGATAAATGTAATCCAGAACTTTTTCTTAGTGTGTATGGGAAATCTGATTTGGATTTGAATGTGGGTWGTAGAGTTTGTCTTAGTGTTAGAACTCAGTCTAGTTTACAGGTGATCTCAGAAACTGAGAAATGTTATGGCTTACTCTATAGAGAAATTCCACTTGCCTGTGTTTTGCAGTCCCCAAACRATTGTGAAGGTTGAGGAGAAATGTCTTATGACCCTTATAAGCTTACTGTAAGTTATAAGTCTTTCTCTAGTCTTGGGCAAGAGTTAGGACTGAGGAATCATAGATCTAGTTTTATTAATGAACCTGATAAGGTAACATGATGCATACAGGTAGCAATGACAAAAGTCTTAAAAGGCGCGTAAATGCTGGAAGGGGGTTGTGACATTTTGACTCTTCTTTTTAGAAAAAAAGAAGAGAAGACTGTATAACTAGATTTGTTCCTGAATCTTGCAGCTGCTGAGAGGCTAAGATGTGAGACAAAGTTATTAGGAGAAAGAGCTTATGACAAATTTCTTATCCCTCATCAGACGCGACTAGATTAAAATAGACTAGGACTAAACAACTTGCAACTCATGAGACTATACAATTAATCATAAACCATTGGGCCTGCAGGCTACTTGCCTCATGTTGGTCATGTTGGCAAGGTCCCAGAATAAATTTAAAAAAAAAAAAAAAAAGAAGTTCTAGACTTCCTTTCCCCTATCTTATCTCTGCCTTGAAAGGCAGGTTCATAAAGTGATGATATGCATCAATTCTTTTCTCCTACCATGTCTCTCCCTGTGTCTGTTAGAACTTGCAAGGTCTAGATGCTCCTCAGCTTCAATCCTGAAAGGATGGTCAGCCTCTCTAAAGAAACAAAAATAATTTCTGCCAAATGAGCACATGACTGACACAGCTTCCAAGATTCAGGAGTAATATTAACATGAGAGTTTTTTTCAGGAAAAAAAAAAATCAGTTTTCCTAACTGTATTCCTAATCATGATCCAATGCAAAATTCATAAATCATATAGGGAAAAARATAATGAACTAATTCTTGCTGATAATTTCATCTCTTGTTTTTATCACATCAAGACTTGCAATACTTAGAAATAAATCTAATTTTACATTTACATTTACATCTCCTTCTCCTCCAACTTCATGTGTCTAAAAGTGATACTTACAACCCAGGAGAGTAAGAGTTAATCTGCAGACATCTGTCTCTGCTGTCACTTCTCTACTTGGCTGGCAGTTCCAAGGTTTGATATTAGAACTAGCTCTACTGTTTTTCTTTTCCTAAAACCTGATTGTAATTAGAATGTTAACCCTCAGCTGGTTCACAGACTTTAGCTTTAGAGATAATCATTGATAAGTAACTATTTCTTCTGCTGATGAAGGTGCTGGTGACAAAGGTTCTTCCTCCTTCCAGGTTTCTTCTTGGTCCTGCAGGGCCTGCTCAATGCATTGGAAATCCTAGCTCTTCTGCTTCTGATTTCTTAAAGCCCAAAGCAAGACCTTTCTCCAAGAACTATTATAAACCTCATCTGATACAACACGTGCAGAAAGGCTTTAAAAGATCCAGCAAGAAAGATTTCAAAATCCTCTTCAAAACTTTCACTTAACCACAGTTTATCAGTTCACACTTGCCTCAGAACTTCTGGCATTGGGGGACCTAGAAGAATCTGAAAATAGCATGATATGCTAAAGCAAATCTAGCCTAAATTTTTCCTTTTTCTTTCTGGAAAGTTGAAGAGCATTAACCTAATTTGAAATTGAGTACTGGCTTAAGGACAAAAATTTAGTGGAACTGGAAAAAACTTGGAGAAGAGTAACAAGGATGATCAAAGACAGCGGATGGCTTTGGAGGATCATTTAAGTAAGCTAGGCATTTTTAATCTAGAAAAGAGACAACAAAGGGAGGGCATGACAGAGGTTTATAAAATCACATGGCAGCATGAAAAGTAGCAATAGGCATAATTTGTTCACTGTGTCTTCCTAAAAGAAAGTTAAGGTAAGCACATGAAATCAGAATGATGAATGCTTAGAAATGCTAAAATTGGCTCCTTCCAGACCAAATAACTATGTTTCAGAATTCCCAGTGGGATGGTCCATGGATTTTGTGTATGCTCAAGGCTAGTCTAGACAAGATCGTGAAAGCAAAATTCATGGTTCGATATTGGGAGTGTTTTGGGAGGTTTACTCTCTTTTATGCTCTAGGCATATTCTAATGACTAAGATAAAATCCTGAGTCAGGTGGACCTATGTCTTGACCCCTTATGAACAGTCTTACATTCCCATTTCCAATGCCTATGTGATATTACCAAATGTGGTCAGTAATCTGAAGGAGTCACAGACCAAGAGATGATCCTCTCTCACCTACCRCACCACACCTATTTCCTTTGCTAACCTCACAAGGTCAAGGAGCAAATCATCTAGCCAGCCCCTACTCTCCCAAATCCTAATCCTGATTTTAATATTAGATAAGCATAGGAAAGTTAATTATAATCCACTTTTCTCTGACCTCCTTGCAATGAGCATCAAAATGTAGCTCTTCAGACACTACCATTCYGAACTGTAATCCAGCACTGTATGCATAGCCAGAGACTCTTCATCCTGTCACCCTCCTCTCTCTATTTAGGCAAGTCTTGCAATTAATTATGCTTTTTTGTCTTCCCTTTTCCAATCTCTAATACCAACATTTGCCCAAGATTGTATTAGACCTTTGTGGCTTCATATCCCCCTAGCCATAAGCCTTTTGCCAGTGCTGGCTGCAAACTTTCTACTAGCGCTGTGGGCTTTGCAGGACCTGGCAATGAAACTGAGCTCTTCAGCCCCTGCTGCTTTAAACCCTAATGCTGTTCCCAGCTTCGAGATTAGCTTTCACAGGTTCACCATAAACCCTGACAACTCCAGACATCTCTTTATCTCTTCCTCTCCTGAAAGCTGTTCTTCCTTCTTGGCTAGCTGGATGCTGGGACAAATTTCCTGCACCCTCTGCACTTGTATTCAGTGGCTGAGAATGTTAATTTCTGCCTTTCATGTTCTTCCCACAGTATGTACACTGAGCCCTGGTTTTCAGTCTGGCTATGTCCTGAGTCATTGGCTTCTTTATCTTGCATCTATGTACTTGTTCTGCACTCTAATGGCTGTCACTGTTTTGATTTTTCTCTTGGACAGCTCCTGTGCTGTTGACATTTGTATTTGTTTTCTCAGGGTTGGAGATATTTCTCTTGACATTTTCTCCTGCAAACTGAAATCACATGTCTCACAAAGGATGCTGTTTCTGATTAGAGAACCCTTTTTGTCTCCCAAGCTACATGTGAGTATCAGAGCTTGGCATTGTGTTACTCACATGTCTTAACTAGACTCTTCTTGTTATCAGGTGAAAACAAAATAGTTCTCTGCATCCCAAACCCACTATCTGTCCACAGGGTCACTATGTTTGAAGTCATGTGAAGTTATCTGTCATTTTATTTGCAAGCTGAAACACTGGGAATGAGAGAGTGACAAGTCTTTGCCTTATTAATTGGTCAAGTTAGTTCTGTATTCAGAATCCATTTCTCCCATTTAGTGTTTCTGTGATTATGCAGGGCTTTTTGTCTAGAAACTCATCTTTTTGGAGGGGTGAGAAATATTACCTTGTTTTCCTCTTACATACACCCTCCTTCTTCAGTACAAGAGTCCATTTCAAACCTTGGTCATTAAAAAAAAAAAAAAAAAGACCAAATTTCATTATCCCATTGCTAAAATGCATTTTTATTAGGAGAACAGTACACAGATGCTGGAAGTCAACCGCGGCTAGCACCGTGACTGCCTAACACAAGCAGACTGCTGCCTCCTCCAGACTTCCCTCTCCCCTGCCTTGCACCCCATGTGCATAGCGGCACCTCCCAAGAATGATCAAAGCAATCCACACAGCTCTTGGTACACTTTGTTTCCTTTGCAGGCATTATAGGAGAATTTTGCTGGCAAATTCCTTGTTTGCTGTTTGGCTTACACGGCTGTGTTTCCATGGTTAACCTAGCTGAGCAGAAGCCATTTTCATCTAGTTTTTCAGTGACAAGATACCATTCAGTTGAGTTCCCTGATTCAGTTGTGGGGAGGAGGGGGAAGAAAACAAAACAGGGTGCAGGTGGCAGAGGTTTTATTTCTAGATTTTCAGCCTGGTCAGAGGTCCTTTATGCTGATATAATACCACTGCTTCAAATAACGCTGTACCTGATTTATACTGGTTCAAGTGGTATCCAAACTGGCSAGCTGCAGCAATTTCTGTCCAATCAAACAAATCGACTGCATCTTTTAATTCCTTTGGAAACTGCAATATTTTAGTGGTAGTGGATGTGATGCTTCTATCAGGTGATTATGCTGGCTCTGAACCCCTATTTATGCATTTTTGGAGTGGAGAAATAATATCAGTTTGCCYTCTCTCTCTATCGTAAGACAGTTGATACCTTGGTCTCCACTGAAGGATGTGTTTTCAGTTATCACTAACTTCCACCAATTGCCTTTTTAGATCAGTGAAATCTGGGACAGTGTGAGTAGGAGAAGCTGAATAAGAGAAATAGGCCCAAACTCTGTGTGCTGCTGTTGCCCAGGAATATAAGCTGCAAGCAGGGTCAGGGAAGGATGTTTACAGCTGGAGGAATTCTGGATGCCAAAATATTCAGCTGCAGCTTTGGTCAAAGTGGTTTTGGCTGTGCCAGTAATCTGCAGCTTTTCTTGTAGTCTCTTTAGGAAAGCAGTGCCCTTGAAAAGCATGGATTTTCTATGCCATACTCAAAGGGCATGGTCATGGTGGCATATATCTTATCCTTGTGCTGCCTTAAGGTACCTTGATTGGTACCTATGCTGCTGCTGGATTTCCAGCTGTGTGATAAAACCGCTTACCTTATTGGTAGCTAGCACCATGGTTCCTTGCAGGTACCATCAGCACTGYAAACTCCTCAACCTGAGAAGTCATGAGTCAGGCTGGCCTTTTATTTTGTGGGGATCCATGACAGYGAGATGTTATTTTAGCTCATTTTTTTTTTCCTGTGTTCTTTTTCATACAAGAATGCTAAGTTTCCTAGGTAATAAGACAGCTGCAGCAGCCAAGGCCTTAAGAAAGAAAACCCAGACATCCTTATGGGTGCAAGAATAGCAAAGACCCTTGGAGATTGCAATCACAGGCCACTCTCACTGCTCCGCTGAGGGAGAAGTGTCCTTTCTAAGCTGCTTGGGTGCCTGAGCAGCAGCGTGTTGACCACAATGTCCTGCAAAGTGACCAACATTTAGTGACCAACTTTTAGTAGTTGGAGAGGGACACATGTCTTTTCATTCTTTCCTCTGGGACCTACTTCACCATTATTGTTATTCCAATAGACACAGGAGAATAAGAACAGAAAAGGGAGAGTTGTGAGTTTTCCAAGCCCCTCCAACTTTTTTTTTTTWTTAAGAAGTCTGGAATTTGATAAATCTCTAACTCCAAAAATGTATTAAAAAGCCTGAGCTGCTTACAAAACCTCCAGTTCCACAGGGTTTGCTTATCCCTGGTAATTATCACTTAATATTTGGCCCAGCACAGCCATCTTTCAGTCTTATAAGGATAAATGTATTTGTTTCACTGCTATCTGAGCTCTTTTTCACAATCAGGCTGAAACCTATAGTTTATTATTCCTGGACAGAGGCCTACACACACTATGTGTTACTTCTGTAGTTCCCTCAGTCAGTGGGAAATGTTTTAGTATTATTATCATTAAATATTTTGCCAGACGCTGTGGTCTTCCAGCTTTCACAAAGATTGGGGGCAGGGGGAATGGATGGATGGATGTGCGGCTAAAGTGCAGGCTTAAGAGATGGGACACAGGACTTTTTTTCCTTATCTGTGCCAAACTGCTATGAGAGAGAATTCTTCTAGTAATAAAGGCTATAGGGCCCTTAACTAGCAACTATCTCCTTGTTCTCGGACTTCTCAATCTATCAAATTAAATGAAGCATTTCATGACCAACCACAGGTGCGTTTAGCAATAAGACTGAGGCCTGAGTAATGTAAGCAATTCTTCCACTCACTGAGCATAGCTTCCCATCGTTATTTCTTGGTTTGCTTAGAACAGGACCCATTCAGTTCATTTTCTTGGATGAAGTTCATTTTCAGGATTCTAGGTGCTAGATTTATTATTTCAGTGATTTGTACCTTCTTAAGCATTGTGTTGTTATTTATATAACTTACTGTTACTTGTATGTATTTAATCTATAGGGTTAATCTTGAACCAGAGATAATAGAGTTCACATGCATAAGGGACTGACACCAATTTACCTGATAACATTGCAAAATTATAAATCAATGAATACGGATTCATTAATGAGTGGCAAGATCATCCTCTAAGGTATTTAAGGCTCTGTCTCATAGTGAAAATGATAAAGAGTAGGTGCTTCAATATCTACAGACCTACATTTTGCAGACTTTTGATTTATGCTGATGACCCTCAAGATGGTGATAGTGTTTGTGAGAAATCCCTTAACCACTGCCTGAAAATAATGTATATCAGTAATCTAATTTGACTTTATCTATAGGCAATGCCTTCAGCTATGATTGAGGCATATTGATTTCAGAGCCAAACTTGAGGAACTGTCAGTCTCCTCTTTCCCATCCACCTGCATTCGGGGAGATGTAAGTGGACTTGGGGCTCATAGTTGGATGCAGGTGGATATGGAAGCTGTGCATTGCCAAGTGCAATAGTGTGCTATTCCCCTGCTGSCCCCCTCATGAGCCCCTCGCTTCTCCCCTGGCAGCAAGCACCATGTGGACCACTAACACATGGTGGTGAGCAACTTAATAGGTCTCCTTATGGCCCGTATACATTACATGCATCAAATGAAATGAGTATGAGAATGGTTCATTACCTGCCTAAGATTCAGGGTGGGATTTTTCAAACAAATTTAGGTACATAAAGCTGCAGGTGGACAGCAAGTAATCTGGCTTTTGTGCCAGATTCCCATAGATTTCTGTATGGATTAGGCACATGGAGAGAGAGTCCTTTGAGAGGTGAAGTATTTTGCATTTACTGACGTGTCCTGCAGGGTGCATAAGGGTTGTTATCATAGAGCAGCTCATGTGCTGCAAATTCAACATCCCGTCTTGCCCTGCAGTGCCTTGTTCATCTATACCCAGTGGAACAAAATCTGTTACATACATCCCACATATCCGCCATCCAGGGAACAATAGCTATTTGTGCTCTGCAAGCCTTTCTTTGAGTTTACTTTCCCCGGTAAGGAGGAGGAAAGACAAAGGGAGACGCAAAGAGAGAGGCATTGGTGTCCAGCACGCAGCACATTTACCCGCTGCGCTGCCAATTATCATGCCAGCATTCCCTTGCTTGCACATGTTCCGTTGTTTTGATGTAACTAAACGACAGTTGCATTCAGCTGCTGCTTCTTTCTATGGAAAAATCATCTTCAAAAGAGCAGATGAGCCGGACCCCATTTCTCATTTTGTTTCCCATTACTTTAATTGTATGTGTATTGAACGTATCATCTATCGCGGAAAATTGCTTTCGTCTCTGTAACATCTGCAGGACACTACTATGGAAAAGAGTAGTTCATATGCTGATGCAGCCCTTGCTCTATGAATTTGTGATTTCAAATAGCAAATACTCACAAATTTCAATGGCCAGCCTGCTAAAACCGCTGAATTCACCAGGAAGTGGAGGTGCTCACACCCCATCAGGCCATCTTTATTTAGGTGTCTAAATTTGTCTTTACTATCTTAGACATTTGGGCTCAGCATCTTTGCTCTGGGTGTATTAATCTTGTATCTTGAGTGCACAGTACTTCCAATTTGCTTCCTCTGCCTCAGCCTGTTAAGGATTTGATGCTATGTTACATTAACACCATTCAGCAGAGTTTGTCCTTGCCTCAGCCTCAGTGGCAGCCCATCGCTTGCTCACTGGTGACTGCATCATGATCTGCAAGTGCTGTCCTTTGCATGCATGCAATATTCATTATTATAAGAGGAACATAAGCTGGGTGCTGAGACTTATGCCGATAATCATTTCCTTTCATATCCTCCTTGGCACCTTGTATAAACCGGAGGAGATCCTGCTTTGACAGCCAGGCTGGAAAGTTTGTGCAATTAATACTGAGGCTGATTTATTCTGCGAATGACCCTGTTTAATCCTGCGACTGTCTGTGTGCAGCGCATGCATATCATCCCCCAGTGCCTTGGTACATGTTAACAGTGGGAAAAGTACTCGGTGGAAGAATGTAACTTCCTAACTCAGCTGCTGCTGTTGGCAGAGGCTGCTCTTCTCCCAGGCCACAATTTGTTTTACTTGATCTTGTGACTGCTTGTGGCAGTGCCCCAAATGGGTTTTCCTGCATTTTCACCTGCAAGCCTTTAAACGAAGGGACAGGAAAAGCATTTCATCAGCACTGAAATTAATGTTTTTCTAATTGTCCTCTTTTATTTTTTTTAACTTTTTTTTCTAAGTATTCTTTAAAAATCAAAATATGCTAGTTGGGAAGAAGGAGGGGGCAGAGTCCCACATCCTGAATTCTTTTTAATCCTTTATTTTTGGAGGAGGAGGAGGAGGAGTAAAGACAGTTCATCTCCCTTCAAGCGAGCATCTAGCCTTTAAAGTGTGTGAATGGTTTTCTGAGAGCCCTACAGATCCTGGAATATCTGCCAGGGACAGAGACATTCATGGTAAAGTTGAGCACTAGATCTTTGCTCCTTGCCTTCTTCAGCACAGGGGGCAAGGGGTACATGTGTGCACCTTGAGAAGTCAGACGCAGCCTTAATATTTGGGACTTCTCCACAATGGGTTCCTTCCTACTGTTATTGTCCCGTTAGTCACCGGACCTCTCCAGGCTCTGCAAGATGTTATATTAGAGACATCTCTAATTTATTTTACCCAGTTTACTTAACAGGAAGCATGTCTGTGTGTCCTGGACAGAGAATTTTGGTTTTCACTTCTCCCATTCTGCTGTCCAGCTGTCTGTAAATGCATTTCAACAAGTTTATGGCAGTTTACTTGCTCAAGATCAGCTTTTGCAAGAGTAGAAAAAATATTTTATATAAGGATATGTAAATGTTATATACAGATAAATATACATATGCATTAAAAAAAAAATCTAGTTAACTTAAAGTAGAGGAATCCCTGGGCAAAACAGGATTGAATTTAAAGGCAGTGGGAACATTTTTTCCTGCATTTTCAGAGGCACCCATCTTTCTTTGYAGCTCACATCTGAAAGATGCACTTGTATCCACCTCCCAGGGCATCACCTCTGGCTCTGTGTACATCTCTGTAAAACCTCTTTGTGTTTTGAATYTTTCCTTTGGTCACAGTAGTCAAGTTCCTTACAAACATGAATGGTTTAAATTTTAGATAAGGAAAAGTCATCAGGAAATATATATCAGGGAATAAATCAGATTTTGAGGACTAGCCTGAGATAATGTCAGAAGTAAAGCCTATAGCTGGTACTTTTTTAAAACTCAATAGGTAATTTCTTTCAAAACCACTATAAGCTTTAGGCTTAGCAATTAAAGCTAAATGTCTAAATGTTCATAGGGCAATATAAGAATATAAGCCCCTTTCCAAAAGATATATGAGTTCCTAAGTTCCCTAGACTATCAGTGGGAATTAAAATTGCAAAATACCTTCTAAACTACTTCTGGTGCTTTGCAAATGTTATGTTCCAGTCAAGTCAGCTTATACTTATTTTAAGTATAAGAGCTTAGGAAAGTAGCATTCTATTGCTTTTAAAAATAGATTTGTTGTTTTCTTCCCCACTTGATGGAAATGACTTTCTTGAATCCCTCCTCAAATCACAAACAGAATAGCCCTATCATGGCCAGTAACCCAACTTCTTGGTAAACCAGTAAAACAAACTTGCAGACAAGGCTTGTAAATTCACCCTAAGCCACAGATAAAAGGGCAGAATCTTACGCTAGTGCAAATGTAAACACGGATTTAGTGTTTTCCTCTACTTAAGCCATTTACACATTCATTCCTCCTTTCTGTGTGCAAACTAGGAGAATGGCAAAATGTGCCAAAAACTGTGGAAGTCAAATTGGAAGAGTCCTTTAAGAAAAAAAAAAAAAAAACGGAAAAAAAAAAAAACCAAAAAAAAGAAAAGAAAAAAAAAGCCATTTGGAAACTGCAAGTA
>NW_020454694.1:156699-209890 GCF_003342845.1 Nothoprocta perdicaria | reverse complement strand
AAAAAAAAAAAAAAAACGGAAAAAAAAAAAAACCCAACCCTCCTCCCACTTCTCTTAAGTTTTTCCATCTCTCATTCTAGTACATATGTAGGTTTGAGTCCTCTATGGAAGTCAGTGGGAGTTTGCCATTGGTTCCAATGGAAACAGGTTTGCTTTCTCTGCTGTGAATCCCCTGTTAAGAGAATCCTACTAATCAGTAATGACTCATGTAGAAACAGAACTTGTGATCCTTTTAAAACAACTCTTGTTCCATATTTAGCACTGCTTAAAATGTAGTATTTAAAAGACCACATAACAGTTTAGATTTGGAAATGCAATTGAAAAATCCCCTTTTCTTCCTCAAACCCAGCCTCTTCCTCTCTCTACCCACTCTTCCCCCCCTCAAAAGAGCACGATATACAATAATGCCAGTAATTACGTGTTATGTGATTTTTATTGCCTCACAATTTATTACAAATGTTTTTGTGGGTGGTACAAAGTATTTGAACAGGTTTTCAAACTAGTCAGAAATTTATTAAATATTAGTGATTGTTATTACAGGTTGTGTTTTATGACCTATGGTTGATTTATTTGCACAAGAACCACAAGGCGACGCGATGTGGCTTTTTCAGCATTCTTCATGTGGGAGCCTTCCCTGATGTGATGTGTACCGAGCCTCTCCAAACCAAAACCTCTACAAGAAGCTGGTGAACAGAAGAGTGTTATTCAAGCAGAAACAAAGGCCAAAGTGTTCYGCACAACCTGCCACTTCCACCAACACTTGTAGGGTTTGTGGATAGTGATCTCTGAAAAGTTGGTGGCAAAAATTTAATATCTAAATATGAATAAGAAATCCTAGCTTTAGCTATGAGAATTAGAACATCTTGCTCAATTAAATGTTGGGGATCACTTGAAATGCAAATGTAATATTATCTTTCAAAGCAGGAAGCAAAGAATTGTTGTTATGATGTATCTCATTAAAAATCGTTATGATAGATTGTCATATCAGAAAGGGAAATGCACAGGGCACATCAATAATAACAAATAGAACATAAGATTATCATGAGTATTTCATGATGCATACTTTTAAAACTGTGCTGTAATGATTAATGTCAGAAAAGAACACACAGATGTATTGCCCTGTGGATGTTCTGCAGATCCCTGAATATCTAGCTGATTTTCTCCAAATTGCTAGATCCTCCACACATTACCCCATTCCAAATACAGATGACAGCACCAGTCACACCATGGCCAGGATCTCCCATATACCATCTCCCCTCATCAGCAATGATTTTTATCTGCTCTCACACCTTTCAGGATAGAAGTGAGCAGCAACCAAACACAGAAAATCCTAAATTTGAACAGGATGTTTTCAGATAAATAAGAAACAGGCTTCCACCTGGTGAAAAAAAAAAAGATAATTAAACGCAATGTCTATTTACATGCACAAAGGTCTTCCCAATTCTTGTTTTCCCCTAACTAGTAGAAAACTATGGATAACCAGTAAATTTAGAACTGAGAACTTGCTCCACCCTACTTCATTATGGAAAATATGGAGGAAAATAAAAGGGCATAGCTGCAAGCATAGAGGTGGCATCACCTTTTCTCTGCAAGCCTGGYATGACTGGGTTCATAGACATCTAATTTGTTGATCCAGAGATTGGGCACTAATTTGTCTTCAGCTGCCAGAGGTAGTGTCAATTGGGAAATGAGTCACATCTCCCTTTCCTTCTCTTGTTGAATCAGCAGGATTACCAAACTAATGAGCTGCAAGGCTGTCTAGGTTTCCCAAATTGTAAGGTCTCAAAGAAAAAAAAAACAMATATTTTGGGCTAAAGGCCATCTCTGTGCTCCATTTCAGCTTTCAAAACCCTTAGGTTTTTTTTCACGTCTCTCAAAAGTGGCAAAAAAGAGAGGTATACTTAAGTATGGAAGGAAAAGACCAAGTGAACCCATAGACTGGCATGAGAGAGGAAAAAGCTGTAATTGAAATGTATGCAAATCTGTGAAGTATAGTCTAACTTTTGATCCCAGTTTCCTCCAGGTCTTGAAAGGAAATCCTGTCTAAAGAGCCATACAAGCAAGGATTCATACAGACAATTTCCCTTGAGCTGCTTCTCTCCAGTGTGCTGTGCCTGTCAGCATAATCCCAATCCTTTCCAAAATTAAAACATGACACAGCACATACAGTTCTCCCTCAGGTAGCAGATGTGAGAAATGCCCCATAGCTCAAGGGAGCTTTGGAAAGCATAAAAGCATTATAGCGATGAAAAAAAGAAGCTTTTTGCTGAATTACATTAGAGGATTTTATTTATTTGTCGGTTGTTGAAGATTCAGTTAAAAAGCTTGTATTAGCTCTGAGTCTTTGGCAGAAGTTTTACATCTCTGCTGAATCCATCAGGTCACAAGGCTGTTAAAAAAGGCACATCATTCCTTCTTTAGGCATTTAACTCCCATTTACATCAATGGAAATTACATAATTTACACATCTGGTCCTCGGTCTAACATTTCCAACTGTGTAGTTGCGGTACTGAAGTTCATACACGACAGGCCYTGTCTCACCATCCAAAATCCAGGTGGTTTTGCAGTAAGTAAAGTTTGGCACTTCAAAGTGGAAGCACCTAAAGCCCCTAATTTTTATATATATATATTTCTATTTTACATCTTCATTTGTTTTTCTGTATTCATTCAAAAGTACCCATTGCTTTGTAGGTTTATTTAACACTTGAGTCATTAGGATTTCAGTCTTAGAGTACATTGATAAGTAGCTGTTTTCTTAACTTTGAAGATACATTTTCTTGCACTATTCCTTATTCTATCCCAAATATTCCTCTTCATATTGCTATTTTTAACTTTTGAATTTATTATTTATTATTACTAAACTTCTTATGTAAAATACATATATGCATTCACATATACCCGTACACACATCCATAATTTGTTTTTAGGTGCATTTTGCTTGTGTACAGTTTAAAATACAGCTTTTTCATAGGTTATTGGTAATGTCCCTTTCAACATCATTCTCGCTATGTAATATATGCATTATAGAATTATGTTTAAATACAATTCATCTAAAAAGTCACATTTCTCTAAACAACATACTCTTCCGTGCATGGTTAGGACCTTGCTTATCACAAATCATTCCTTCAAGTCTTTTGATTAGTTGCACTGGTTTTCTCTAAAACATTTCCGACTAGTTGACTGGAATGAGGTTCCAAAAATAAAAATAATAATTCAGGTCCTGTCAAAAACAGCATGGTTCAGTGCATTCATCTTGCAAGGTGAAGGTGCTAAGTACTCTGAATGAAATCCAGAAGAAACGTTTATCTGCCTGCACACTCTTGTACTGCTTATAGTCTGTTGGACAAACTCTGATTCCAGTGAAATTGGGGTTGGATCTTCCTTAGAGCTCCATATTGTCAGGGTTTCACACTAACCATCTGCACTCATTGTATTGCAGATGCATTGCTGCACAGCTCTGAGAATGGATCCCTGTCTATGGTGACTTTCTGCTCTGTGATATGATGCTGTGAGGCACTGGTCCAAGAGTGAACCTTCATGTATTTGAGGTAGACAGTGTGGCTTTATTTGCTCTATTCCTGGGCAYATATCTGAGTACCATCAAGACAGCTTGCTGTCTTCATGCAGTGCCCTGCCTCAGAACTAGGAGGTGCCAGCTCTAAGAATCCATCCCAAAGCCAAATGAGGACTAAGGAAGACAACTGCCTTCTGAGTACCACCCTTCTGATGGGATGTATTTGTTTTACACTGAAAGGTGGGGAGGAGAAGGGCCAAGCTTTCCTTGGGGAAATGAAGGCTGCAAAAGAGATCATCTGAACAAGGACCAATCCTGCCTCGGAGTGTGTGGAAATAAGGATGGGCTCATCTCAGCAGGAGAGACTGGCAGACTTTGGATTCACAGAAGGAGTGACTAAGTGAGCACTTTGCCCTTTTCCAGAGGACTGTGATTTTCAGCTCCTTTTAAGGAAGCCACGAATGTAGTTAAGACATTCTTTTGCTAAAGCATTACTCCTTGCTCCTCTGTCACATCCTTCCAGGAGGAGGGGAAACAGAAGACATGGAAYCATAGAATCATAGAATCGTTATGGTTGGAAAAGACCTTCAAGATCATCAAGTCCAACTTTAAACCCTCAACACCACACCTGCTAAATCATGTCCCTGAGTGCCTCATCTACATGTTTCTTGAGCACTGCCAGGGATGGTGACTCCACYACTTCCCTCAGCAGCCTGCTCCAATTCTTGACTACTCTTTCTGTGTAGAAATTCTTCCTAATGTCTAACCTGAACCCCCTCTGAGATAACTTGAGGCCATTTCCTCCTGTTCTATCTGTAGTTATTCTGGATAAGAGATTGATCCCTGCCACACTACAACCTCCTTTCAGGTGGCTGTAGAGAGCGATAAGSTCTCCTCTGAGCCTCCTCTTCTCCAGACTAAATAAGCCCAGCTCCCTCAGCCACTCCTCAGAAAAGACCCTCTGAACCTCAAGCTGAAAAACTAGCACCAGCTGCCAGCATCACAGGAGGTGGGCTAGGGTCAGGCTGGTCTCACCACTAGGTTTCACATCTCTGGGAAAGGTTAAGGAGAGGTCTGGGACCCTGAGCAAGCCAATGTGAGAAGCGACTTGGAAATGGCTGGATTTGAAACACGTGGGACCCTGTGGACTGAGCCCACTCACAACAGACTGGTGACCTTATGTGATGGTACCGAGCCAGGTTATGACAGATGGTATCCCTGGATCTGAAAAGAGATCCTGGCTCTTGCTGTTTAGTTAATTGAGAGGAACATACAAATTAACTTGGTAAATTGTGAATACTGCATATAACCCTGTTTTTTTTTTTAGATAGCTGGTATCCAGTGCTGCAGTCAAATGATTAGTTTAATCTAAATTGCTGATATATACTTTTTCCCTGATCTTGTCAGTTGATCCCTGGAAGTAATTCTGGGACGATGCTTTGAAAGATCTATAATAAAGCAAATGAGGATTATTAGACATGCGAGACCAATGGGAGAGAGACTTTACTGGCCCTAACATGTACCTCTCCATGGTTTATTTCTAGCAGGTCTCCAGATTAAGTTTGACTTAGTGGCAAGTATTTTTCTGCAGCAGACATAATCACTGAAGTGCCTTACTTTACCTCTGGTAGGTCATAAGTTGGATTTTTGAAGCTTCAATGCTTTAAATAAGTAAATAAATAAAAAAATAAATGAGGCAGAAATATAAAATAACATAACCACGCTGGCAGACTTCTGAGTACAAATGGGAGGTTTAGTGGATTGGACTCATTGCTGYGCTTTTGGCTACAAGCTGCCACTCAAGGGAGGATTTTTGTGGCAGATCTGGATGGGTGTTTCATGGAGCAGCAGCTGAGCAAGGAGCCAGAGGCAGCAGGGCAAGGTCTGGCTTTGGCCACTCTGTGCATTCTTGCAGTCCCGCTCCCCATGGCAGCAGTTAGCAAGGAGTCAATTGTCCCAGCTAAACATCAGGAGGAACCTCCTCCTCTCTGGTGAGCTTCTGGATAATGCACACACTTTAAAGGTTTTTTTAGTAATTTTTTTTTATTTTATTTTTTATTTTATTTTTATTTTTATTTTTATTTTTATTTTTATTTTTATTTTTATTTTTATTTTTATTTTTATTTTTATTTATTTATTTATTTAATTTATTTAAATCCTAACAGCACAACAAAAGGAGTTTCCACAGCCCACTCTCAGGGTTAGAGCCCCATCTTCTTCAGGCACTTTCTTCAAGACCTGGGTAATGCCTCTGCACCAAGATAGTCCATTTACCTCTGCAGTGACTTTTTCCAGCAGGTTTCCAGGAATGAGAAGAACAGCTGGAGAAACTGAATGTTATGCTTCATTGATGGGGGAAATTCTCTGTACTGCAATATTAGTACTCACTGCCTGTTGTGGTCACCAAGCACTGTCATCAAGGAGGTTTCAAGGGGCTGGTAAGGAAGTGGGATGTACTGAAACTCTCACACTTGAGCAATACTAGTCCAGAAGGGTAATGCAGGGAGTATGTTTATCATGTAAACAGTGACTGTCTTTAAAGGGGAAGTTTTATGCGGGGATGGGTGGATGTGGGAAATGAGAAACCACAAATTAGTGAGAAAATGAGATTTAAAGTAATTACTGATTAATTTTGATTTCACTTTATCTGGTCATAGTGGGAGGGGGAGGCTCCTAGGCAAGTACAGAAGCCATAGCATTTCACGATAACTCTCTTATTGGCATGGATTTGAGATTATTCACAAGTGACTAATGTACACCAGTGCCAGTAGCTCATGTTGTACCATTCTGCCAGGTATTTTGCATGTGCCATCAGAGCAACTCTTTTTCATCAGAACAACTCTTTAAAAAAAAAAACCATTATTGGAAATTCTGTCTTTTCTCTTTTCTCTTTTCCTATAAAGTTTCAATAATGTTTGCTGGTATTTGTTTCTCAGAGCGGGGGTGAAGTGTGGGGGGCGTGGGGCTGGAGAATGAATATTGTGACTAGAAACACCACCACTTTACAGCCACATTTTTAGAGGTTCCAAATATAGATACAAGGTTGTGTAGAAAGCCAGGAATCTCCCTTTCTCTTCTTTCCAGTTCTAGCCATCAAGGTCCCTCTGATCTCAATATTTAATCTGATTTTTTTGTTTTTTTTAAGGCAAGATTTTTGGAAAGGTTATTATCTCCAATGTGAGAAGTGGCTGGGAATGGTGCAATGGTAAAGACATCTCTGTTTTAAAGGACAGASGTAGGGCACAGTTCTTTGAGTTTTAATGAGGCTTCTGGAAATGCATACTTAATGCAGTTTATGGCAAAAGCCCATCACTGATAACATGGATATCAAGTTAACAGCATGTAGCTGAACCCAGTGTCATTTAAGGTGAGGAAAAGGTCTTTTTTCCAGGATCGTTACAAAGGTAGAAACCCATTTTATGGCAGACTTCTCAGTTGTTAATTAAATCCATGCCTATCTGGAAGGAGCTTAGCTGGTTAACCATAGCTCAGATGGTGGCATGGACAATGAGGCTCAGGTGAGTCTTTCCAAAGCTTGGAGACCTGTTTGCCTCCAAAGCACATCATTGCTTTCTCCTCTGCTCTATCACATGCACACATGTGAGAATCTTTCCACCATTCCAGAGCTGGGAACAGTTTTCAAACTATTAAAAAAATCTCTGTCACAAAACAGTTTCCTTCTTACTTTCCAAATGTAAAACTCTCAAATTACACTGATGTGTTCTGCAAAAAAGGTTTTTTAAAATGTTGGATTTGTTACAGGATGAAGGTGCATTATCTTATGAATCATTGAGCAAGAAACGGGTGTTTTATACCAGTAAAGAGAAACCAGGGATTTCTTCACCACAGTTTCCATCGTGCTCTAATGCTGGCATATGGGAAGATATCATACTGTAACTGTACAATGATATTTTGACACTTTGATTGAACAAATTTGCCTTCTAATCTTGTGAAATTGCCTTCTTTTCTTACAAAAAAAAAAGTTTTAGAAAATGTCAAACCTGACTCCTAAATTTGCCAAGAAAAATCAGCTTATTTCTAGAAACACTAAGATATGTGAATGATCAATGTTAGGTAGGAGGAACTACATTCTTAGAAATTACTGCAATTTACATTTGCTATTGGTAGACAATTTCATATAAACTAACTTCCATCCACTTTACCTGCTGTGTAGCTTCACATTTCTTTCTCATTCTCTCCAGTTTTTGTTCACTGTAGGAATAGGGTCTTTAAATAAAATCTTTCTAGTATATTATTGAAAAAGCGTACTATATTTTGCACTGTGGTTCTGAAGTGTATTTGCACTACTGCAGTCACGACAGACTTCTGGAAAAACAACCTAGAAGAATTACCTGATACACTGATAAACTGATAAGGAAAAAAAAAAAAAAAAAGAATGGCTCGAGAACTAGCCAGTGTCTCCAAGCTAGAAGTCCTGCAGTCAGGATCCAGGAACAGAGCTGACTTCATTAGTTTAAGTTAATAAAACAGTCCATAGCGAAGGACAGTAGTGACAACCACTCTGGTGCTTAAGAAGCATAGTGTTATGAGGTCAGAGCACAATTTGGCACCAGATTTGCCATAGCACTGGCCATCATGGGGCCTTGTGACTGTCCTTTCTTTTGGACAGAGCTGAATGATGCTACATTATCTATGCCAAGTTGAAAAGGAATCTGTGTGCTTCATTTTTGGAAGAAAAATCTCCATCTAAGTGTTTGGCCTTCAAGACTAAAATTAGAGCTTGTTCAGTGCAGGTGGATTTCCACTCTCTTCTTCCTTAAGATGACTGGTTCTGAGGAAACCATGGCATTTTTAGCTTACTCATAATTGCCATACATACCTGATTTCTATGCTGCAGCTGGCTTATATTTGACCAGCTCAGCACATGGRAAAAAGTTATTTGATGCATCTGTCCCTCTGAGCCTGGCTCAATTGCTTTAGCTTGTTACCGCCCAATGTAATTTTGCAGCATTACTATCAAGGTGACGTTGAAAGAAATAAATCTTAGCGTTGCACCATGGAAGTTGTTCCTGTAGTGTGGTCATATTTCACCTCTATTTTATGACCAAATCTTTAAATCCTTGAAGTCATGATATCACTATGATCTGAACATACAAAGTATGTTCAGTATTAATAAGGTAGTATTAATAAGGTAGAGGCATCTGAAAGAGACAATATTCCCCTGCATACTGCATCATATAAGAAAAAAGGTAGCCATTTGGGAAATAATTTTCTCCTACACACAAGAAGGGGAATTTTARAAATGAAGTGCCTCCACAGATTGAAAGCAAAACTTTCGAAACAATGGAGAACTCTGAGTGATGAGACACGCCCATAGTGCTGGCAACTCATATCAAATTCTTCATCCAAATATTTTCCGCTTCCCAGGTGATCCAGGAATCTATTTCAGACCTAGAAGTTCACAGTGTTTCATATCTAGCAGAATATTTCTGACTTTGTATGTATAAGCCAAGAAAATAATTTCTGAATGTAAAGCCTGCTTAGGTCAAGGTCAGGTTTGAGTTCAAAGACACTGAGCTTTCAGTTCAGATTTGTTTACTGTGAAATCTTACCAGTCCTCTGTTGTCCATTATGTCCTCAGTGTCTTCTAACACAACAGTTCAGTGTTTAATGGTTCAGTGGTTAATTCACAGGAGCCTACAAGGAGCCCCTTGGTCATGTTTTACCACCTAATTGAAAATAAGTTTGAGGGGTTTCTTTTCTTCTCATGTTGCTGATGGAAAAGTGGGATCCATGGGATTCATAAAAATATTTCTTTTTGGAGAAATGGTCCTATTTCTGGTAGAGAAAATTCCTTTCTACAATCTAATTCCTCTCCGCTAATGACTTACATTTTGTGATGCTATCRTTACAGTCACTGTATCATGTTAGCCTAGACTGCAATGGTATCTTCACCTAACCCAAGAAAGAACCAGCTACTGTTAAGTTTTTTAAAGAGAATTTCAGAGGCCCTAAGTTAAAATTTAAATTCATGAATATATCTATTTATTTTTTTTTCATAAGGAAGGTATTTTGTAGACCTCTTGACAAATGATTAGCAGGTCAACAGTGTGATGATAACAATACTAAAGTCACTGATATTTCTGCCATTAGGTCAAGGAATCACAGTAACTTCATCTGATATCAAACTGAAACCATATTCCCTTTCCATTAGAGGTTATCTCAGAGTTAAAAATACTCARTGTCGAATTCAACACCACACCTCACCTGCAATACCTTACATGCAATTCCCTGATGGTGGAGCAGTCGTGGTTTTTAATTTAACTGTCACCTTGAGACCCATAGTGCAGAAGTACATAGAACAGTTCTTTATGCTTGGATATCTCTTCAATAGTACCATTCATACAGTAGTTCTCAGCATGAGTAATCTGTCAAGAAGACCTTTTCCACTAGTTCAAACGTTCGTGAAATCCAGAGAGGATCTGATTGCACAGATCCAGTAGAGATTTCTCAGGAAAAAAAAAAAWAAATAAAAGAGGTATTTTCAAGATATTCAGAACCACTAATCCAGCCCCACAYTGAATTTCAGTTTCCCTTGCAGGTCATTATTGCTTTTACCGCTTTATGGCAGCACTGGCCAAAATCTATCTTTTACAACTCCACTTCCTACTCATAYTAGAAGAAAAAGGTTGGGGCCTTTAATTAGACCTATTTATATTTTCAGAATGAGGAAGACATTCTGAAAAAGAAATTGTTTTTGCAGCCAAATCAGGGACTTTCTGTCTACAAAATCTGCTCTAGACACTTTCCCACCACAACTTTTTTTTCCATTATTAGGAACTTACACCACGTTGTATTTAGTTTGGTATTTTGCCAAAAAATGTTCTCTAGGTCTCTGTAGTACAAAATCTGACAGAAAGCATAACACAAGGGAAAAAAAAAAGAAAGGTATTTTTAAGTCCCTACTTTTTTCCATTTTCCCATCACATTTTTTTTTTTTTTAATATTAGTAATATAAATCCATTTCTGTCCCAATTTTTGCTCTGGTTATTTATACCCTTTAAATATGATCCACGCAGAGAAGTCCAAAGTTATTAAATCCGTTCAGATAGTCTTTCAATCTATTCAGGAGCTGAGTGTACCTGGCACAAGCACCAAGTATTTCCTTTTGGTTTCTGCGCCTGAAGTCTGAAAGTAAATGATTTTCTGTTATGATAATGATGATACTACCAGACGTTCTGAGTGGAAAAGGCCAGGGAGGTTCCGATTCTGACTCACGTTCTGATATTGCCTCTTTCTTTTTTAATCTAAGGAAAACTCAACTCAGATTCCGTCTGTGGTTTTCAGCAAGAATAGTGCTTTTCCCTTCTTCCCGCACGATTTTCCAGCCAGATTGGTTGAGCTACAGAAAGGTCAAATGACTGACTTGGAGGGTAAGCCGTGAGTCAGTAGCTCAGCTAGCACTGAATCAAATCCTTTCCCGTCTTTCAGTCCAGCCACTAGACAACACACAATTGCTTTCATTGATCAGGAAACTTTAATGAAGTCAGCATTAGCAGTGGTCTATGCTAGGATGAGTCTCTGAATAGTTTTATCATGTATTAGCATGAGCATGTGAAAACTGGTCATCTTACACCAACAATTCATTTGGTGTATGGCAGACAGCAGATCCTGGGTCCTCCCTACCTTTGCACACCTTGTGTCCTGTGTGTGCAAACTACCATTCGTGCACACAGGTCGTGCATCTGTGCTCCCATCTACACCAAGAGTTGCTGAGCACAATCCTGTTCAGGAGGCTGAGCTGCAGCCTTCTCTCCCCAGCTTCTGGTCATGAGATCTCCAGGGGAATAATTTCAGCTGTCTCTCCTTTATATCCAGGAAGAGGGGAACAGACCCTTTTTTTTTCTTTTTTTTTCCTGTTTCAAAATGAGATCATAGTTTGGGAAGTGTTCAGAAATGCTGGACAAGATAAACTCAGTAATCTACTTTGACCTTAGAACCTAACAATGTTGACCTGTATGCATCTGTGCAAATGTTGGCATATGCATATAGACATCTGGAAATTTTGCAGATACACTGATGCAAGAAACTGTAAAACATACAAGCAATGGCTGGAAGGGAGCTTGAGCAAGCGTCTAATACATCTTCACCTAAAGCAGGATGGGCTTTATCTCTATCATTCCTCAGAGGCAACTCTTAAAAACTTCCATCCTCTACCTCCCCAGGCAATGTGTGCTGTCACTTCACCTCGCAAATTATGATGTTAAGCATTAAGGGGACCTTCTTTTGCTCTCCCTCTCCAAAATCAATGTACTACTTTTGTATATAGGAGGTAATAAGAAAAAAAAAAAAAAAAAAAAAAAAGGAGCCCACCATTTGGAATGCCAGGTTTTGCTAATTTTGCAGATGCAAATGTGTCTTTAGCAGGTTTTTTTTTCCTTATGGTGCTTTTTTGCAGTACAAAGACATTTTTCCTTTTCTTTGTGCTGCATAATGCCTGCTTTTGCCTTTCTCCTAATAAGGCTCTATTTGCAGAGATTTTCTCAGTGCAACTAACTGTGTGTGAAGAAAAGGTAACAGGAAAAAGAAACCGTTTTCAAGCAGCGCTGCAGATTTGACTTTTAAACTTGTCAAAGCCAGGAAACTCATACTGAATCATCTGACTGAATTTGCTGTGCTGCGCTGTGCTGCGATGCTTTAGCTCATATGGCACACGAGATAACCACTGTTCAGAGACCCTGCAGTAACTCAGCAWAATAGGATGAATGGAGGATGACGTTTCTGCTATAAATCATCGAGTCTATTGTGTATATGTGTGATAGACAGGGCTTGGGAAGTAGGGAAATACAGGACGCTTATGGCATTCCAGAAGGAACTTTGTAACATGTTTCTTYTGCTGATTACTGGCTGGCAGCTCAAAAAAAAAGAAAAACATCTAGTATAAAGACACCATATAAATTAGAAATGGAAACAGCTACTATTAGATCATCTTTTCCATCCTCTTGTCACTGTGGAATTGTTCCCTACAGTGTGTTCTTGAGTGTTTTGTCCAGTCCACTCTTAAGTAATTTAAGCAACAGGGTTTCCATTGCTTCTCTTTGGAAACCTATCCCACAATGTAGTAGGTCTTGTTAATACGAAATGTTTCTCTACAGCATAAATTTTCCTGTTCTCAGTTTCATCTCATTAATTCCATGTATACCCCCTTCTCCAGTCCTAATCAATTCCTTTGCCTTGTAAGTGTTTATATCCTTCTAAGACTTATGTGGAATTATCATACTCCAATTAGATATCGTTCAGCCAAGATATGTGCAAAGCCCATTCCCTTCATTTTCCTTTAGCCCACATCTAAGCCTTGGATCATTTTTTCCTCTCTCTGAAGTCCCTTCAGTTTGTCATCGAGTCGCCCTCAATTTAAGCTGAATAAAGGTCTGGCCCCTTCACTGCAGCCAGAGATTCAGCGATCGGGTTTCCAGAACACCATCAATTCACGACTTGCCAGAAAATAAAATGGAGAAGAGCKGTCATGGAGACCACTCAGGAAGAAGACAAAAACAGAAAAGAGAGGTAGACTGCAGGGGAACATCGACGCAAAATGTCAACAACAGCAACAGCCACGGTGCAGAAGGAAAAGGGCAGGCTGAGGTGGAGAAGCAGAAAGCTTTGCACTGTTTTGGGACCTGCAGAGCACTGCATAACGTTCCCTAGGAGGTGAAGCCCACCAGATCACCCGTCTATCTGTGCTCCTCCTCCATCCCATGTACATTGAACCCGACAGGGCTGCCCTCACTGCTTTGTCCCTATTTCTTAGTTTCACAGGATCCCACATGATGACCTCATGAGCAGAGACAACCTGGGCCACCATGTGTTTTGCAGATGGACAAAGCCAGTTCTGTGTACATTTTTTTCTTTTTTTTTTTTTTTTTTCCTCGTGGCTGTAAAATTAGGAGTGGGAGAGAAACCTGGGCTATATCATAGCCTCCTGGTGGTCCACCTCCTCAGCTCAACACCACAGACCGTCCAAAACGTTGTCATTTCACCCCAGAAGGCAAGCAGGCCTGGGGTAGATCCAGAAGGGATTACAACATAATCCAATTCACAAGGAGGGGTATTTTTGAAAGAGGATTATATTTTTTTTCTGGCTGATTGCCAGAAATAAATAAATGCTGTAAGAATAATGTAATGTTTTTAGAGGGCATGGTGATGGAAAGAGAAGGCTTGTTTCCATATCCATGGAAAGGAGGAGGAGGTAACTTAAGCTTCACAGTGGTGTGTGAACCAGTGTGAGGCTATGTGAGGTATAAATGTTGGTATTTCACTGGAACACTGGAATTTCAAGCACAATATTTGTCTGAAGAAGGCAATGCTTCATTTTTTTAATCAGAACAATGTCCTAACGGGGATTGGTCTGCATTTCAGCATCAAAAAGCCCCCTCCTGAACCTTTTGTGATCTTCAGAGAGTTTTGCATAATTAGCTTGATTAAAGACACAGCACAATTTTAGCACTAGGGACCAAAACCCACAAATTACTGAGGATCGCATGTTTTGCAAAATAGTACCATTCATGTGATTATTTGTTTTCATCTAATCGTTTTTGAAATATTACTCCATTTCTTGGACTTGAATTGCTGGTTGTAACAGATAGCCAGTTCCCAAATAAAATTTAAGTCTCTACAAAAATGTTTCCATTGCATGAGAAACTGTTATGGGATTTCTCTAATGTCACAGGGCTGGGTTTGATGTTTGTATTACTGAAAAAGGCCCTCAGTTAAAGTACTTCTCAGCTGTGTATGCTGTCATCTCTCTGGGTCTCCCTCAGGGTTTACTCTTACAGCTTTGAGTTTAGTGGGTTAATTTTGACTTTTAGTGCTGTAAGTCTGATAAAAATAGATCCAGAACATGTACCAGTACATGGCTAGACTGCCACATCCAGGAGGAGTCAGGTTGTCTTACAGAGAACCGTTGGGGGTCTGCTTTCATAATGGATTGAGGAATCTGCAGAATGAATGTGAGGAGCTGAAGCAGAGGGGAGTACTGCCCTAATCCTCTTTGGGTCATGCAGGGTCGACACTGTGCAGTATATTCCCAAAGCTTTCCCAGCAGAGATAGATAAGCCTGTCTGTTGATATAAATAAAAGGCATCACTTTGGCAAGGTGACCCTCCTACCCCCTGCATGTGAAAAGAGGCCGTTGAGTTGTTTTCGCTCCTCTCAGACAAGAGGTGGTAATTTCCCACTGCCTGCAGTGGTGGGAAGAGGAATGCTCAGCATGTCTCATGTGTGTCTCAGGCTCAGATGCAGAGCTCTTTTATAGGATCCCCATCCTCTGCCAAACACCATTTTCAGCACCACTTTGGTTTGGAGCAGCCATGGATCCTTGCCCGTCCTCTTGCTTCTCCTAACAGGTTTCTTGACGTGTTCTCTCTGCCTTGTAATAATTAAAAAAAAAAAAARAAAAAAAAATCAAGTGCAAGTGCTATTGGGTTTCCATGACCTGCTTTCACGTGCATATGTAAGTGTAAGGCTAAGCTTACATCCTGCTGCTCCTCTGCCTGATTTCCAAACTGAAGAAAGTTCACTATATGACAGGGATTGCAAGCTGTTTAAAGGGACCTTGCCCTCATCCTCACTACACCCACAGCCCTTGCTGTCCACTGGCCTGCTCCGCATCACCTCTGCTGTTGGTGTACACACATTGCTGCCAAAGACCTCTGCACAAGRCCTTCATGTGTTAAAAGAAATTAAGGAAGTTGCAAAATCTGTTGGTACAATAATAGCAGTGGGTGTTCTTACAGAAACCAGTAGAAGCTGGTTGAGTGGCACATCTGGGACGGTTTTAAGAAGAAACTTGATTAATACCACAAATGACTGCTATTTAAAGCCACTTGTTTTGATGCGTAGTTTGGGGGAGGTTCAGTCTAGCCTTAAGGAAAAAGCAGGAGTTAATACAGAGAATGAGCATATATGCAACACTGGACAATATTGATCACTGCCAGTTTAGTTTTGGTATTTTAAAAGTGAGGAACTTGCTTGGAATAAAGATGAGGAAAACAGCAGCAATCCCCTACCCCGTGCCTTTGATGAGAGATTTAACCTGAAGGTCAGATGAGGAGATCTGGTTGGAAAACTAAGTCAAGGAGAAGTAAAAGGGCATGTATCTGCTGCAACTCGTTCTGCAAGATTAACCTCCCAGAAGAAAACTACCACCCTGAAAAACTGAGCACACAATGACTGTTAAGTGAGGTTTCAACAGGAAATTTACAGGGTCATGGAAGCTGATAAAGACAGGTAGGACCCATAATGATAAAGACCTCTTGTTGGCTGCTGCAAACACCAGCTGAGTAGCAGCTGAAGAAGATGTTGATATAGGTGAATATATATATGTTTTGGTCCTTTGCTGTTTGGAAATTCCTGCTTCCTCTATTTGCTGGAATGTATATGCTGATCAGAACTGAAGACCATAAGACTTGGAAGAACTTAGAAGAAACTCACATTTAGTAAATTAGGGAGACTCTAAAAGCACATGTCTGAAGGAAGTATGAAATAAGTGGGACAGTGTCACTTGGATATATTGAATGCCATTAAATATAGCTGCTATTAACCAGCACTAGAAAGTTCACCCGGTGACTATTTTAATAAAAATTAGAGGAAGATGGTAGAAACCTTTCACTTAAAAGCAATAAAAGCTTCCCTGGAAAGTGACTGAGGATTCAGTTGGCAATAGAGCAGTGAACTGCATGTGCAGCTAACCGTAGGCCAAACCTATAGGGGCTCTGCAAGGGAAACTCAGCTCTACTTTTCAGTAGAGAGCCTGCTCTAAGTAACTACATGCAGAAGTAGATGAGGACGAATGATGAATCTCCCTCTGCACATTTAAATTTTTAATAACTTTGTCACAATGTTTTGTACCTTTTTTTAGGCAGGAAGGGAGGTATTTTCACCTCTTCATGTAAGAGAGGATAAGAACAGTGCAACTGTGAGGATCAACAGATTTTAGGCAGCACTCAATTCAGTATACGCACCAGTGGCACCATATGGGAGGTGATATTATAGCAATCAATACAGTGGATTGGATAGTGATCTGACGTGCGCTAGTTGTAGGCAGATGCAAGTCCTTCAACTGTAATGGCTTTAACACAGCTTTGGGTACAATATATCTCCATTAAGCAAAGCAAAATTTGTGATTTCTGTGATATCTTTTTCATTTTTTCATTCTTTTTTCCTTTTTAGCTGAAATGCTAGCCTGTTCTGTGGTGTGACCTTTTTGTCATCATTAATAGTTACCGCTCTGTGGTAACTTGCGTGCAGAGCCTATGCAAAACAAAGGCATGGCACTGCGCTGTGCCAGCTCTTCACTGAGGAGCTTCACAGCAGTTTTGGACACATTTTTATTTGCTGGGAGTGGAGGGGAGAAGAAAGAGCATGTGTGCACAGCAAAGGCAAACTTTCCAAACCTGGTTAATCTTGCGGTCCTCTTGCTGTGAGGACCCCAGCTGCGGCAAATGAAGAGGAGCCAGGAGAAGCACGAGAGTGAGGAATGAGAGGAAGGAAGGAAACAGAGGAGAGAAGCAATGGAGGAGAAGGCGGCAAGGTAACAAACCAAGCAGAGAGGACGAGCAAGCTGCAGGCAGGCTGTGACAGCAGCACTGCTCTTGAACAAGGCAAAAGTAAGGGGAAATATTTCATTTCAGATAAAGTAAGCCCCAGCAATCTGGAGCTGTGCTACCTTTCCTCCATATGAGAACTTGCCTCCTCCTGCCCATCCATTTCCCACTACTAGTCATCCACTCTGCTGGAAAAAGTGCAGCTGGAAGAAGCGGGCAAAAGTTCTCCTAGATGAAAAGCCTCTAGTTGGGTTTAACACATCCATGGTGGCAGGTTACTCACCTCCAGTGCCTGACCAAGATGGCAAGGAAAACGGGGAGAAGTAAACAAGGTGGGGATGATGGTAAGCAGCAGACACAGTGAGGACTGAAGGAAGCAAGAAGAAATTTGTGTGGCCTTGCCATTGGAAGGCATATGCCTTGTGCAGTTGTTAGAACTGCTTTTGTCTTGTCAACATGGGAAACATGTCCACGAGTCCACGCCTGGGAGGCAGCCACAGATTAGGGAAGCTGCCTTTGGAGTTTTCTCCATGGCTATGGGCTGATGTACATTTAAAGAGRACAGTATGGTATTGTGTATATTTGTGGGTTGKTGTTTTGTTTTGTTTTGTTTTGTTTGTTTGTTTTCTTGCTAAGTAAAGAAAATGTGTTGCAAAAATATGACATATCTACTTCCAGCATTGTAGTCTATCCTGATGTGGATAATAATCAAAGTTTGGAATTCTATTTTGCTATAGGCTGCTTTGCTCAGACATGAAGAGGAGCAGGCTGCAAGATGCTACCCTTTGTACAGCAAGTCGCYGTTGATTCCCCTAGCTGAGCTACACCCTTTAAATGTAGGAAGACATGTGAGCTGCAGGCTGTGGGATAGAGGGGTAGGAAATGCACCCTGTAGACTGACATCATGTAGGATACCTCTAGTTTGCACCTGAGAGGCACTACAGGTAATTAATTAATACGATGGAATCTCCTAATACTAATTTTGGTTCATGTGTGAGCAAATTTCAGTGCTTTTGACATCTGCACTGATTGCCCTTGCCATGGCAGCAGTACAAACCAAGAGTAACTCCACTGAATGGCACTGCTACGAGACTGGGGCTTTGGAGGTGCAGGAAAGAAGGTTTGAAAGAGAGATGAGATGACCACAGAAAGCAGAGTAGAGGTGAAATGATTTTCCTTTGCCATGCCATCTCTTCCTCTCTGTGCTCATAGTTGTTAAAGGTTCCTGAGCCAGAATCGGGCTGGCCAAAGGAAATGAATGTGCACTGTTTCTATTTCTTCTGCATCTGTTGGACCACATGGTCTGCCACATGATTTGAGGAATGAAGACAGAAAATGATGACATTCTTCTGGAGTATGAAATAGCAAAAGCCATCATTTAACCAGGGTGATCCTCACAGGATTTGGGGAACCTGTAGGGTGTTGTAACACGAGACAAAGCATGTGAGTGCATTAGCCGTACTTGCAGTGTTTAGGATTTCCAGCAGCTATGCGATGCAAAAGACCAGGGGCTCACATCTCTGCATATTTGCAGAAAAGAAAACACAGTGTTTGTTCTGAGCTACAGCTGATATCAATAGAGTCACAATGCAGAGAAGCCAGTATGACAGGAAAAGAGTTTTTTGGGGAGGGATTGTTTTTAAATATTTTAGTCTGTTCCATAGTTCTATCAGCAATGACTTGCCTYTGAATGTAGCAGCAGTATGCATTAAACTATCCCAGCTCAATCCTTAATAATGTCATTATTTTTGAGTATGTCAAATGTTGCTGAGAAGCTACTCCTCAGTGAGGATTAACTGTTTGGAAGGGTTCAACTCTTGCAGTCCATCTGTTTTTAATTACGCATACAGATAAGTGTGGCTATTTCTTTTCTTTGAAGCGAAAAAGGTTTCTTTTTCTATTTTTAACCCCTGAAGATGATAGAGTGGTTCAAATTAAAGTTTTCAGATTAGAAATAACCTTTTGTTTGTTTGTTTGTTTGGCTTTTCTTCTTTGTTTTTGCTTTGTTTGCCTTTGGGGACCAAACCCAATTTTTCACGAGTCAAGCTTTAACCCATACCTATTCACTTTAGATTGATTATATTCAGGTCAGGTTTTTACAGCTCTATAGCCATAGCATCCGAGCACCATCCAGCCATGCATTGAGCAACATGACTTTCATTTCTCTTTTGAGAGGGCCCTTCTGTAACACTGCTCACACAGAGAGGCCCTGCTTAGCAAAACTCCTCATTGAATAAGATGCTACTCAACATGTAGAAGGGTGACAAGATGCGGTCCAAAACAAACATGTACACCCAACTTTCCAAAAGAGCTCAACATGTTGCCATTAATGCCACAATGGGGAGGGCCTGCGTGCTAAGCACTTACGAAAATCTGGCCCTTGTTTAGATGTGAATAGGGACTTGAGCTCTTTTGAAAAATCTGGCTGCAATTGTGGGTGCTGAGTATTTAGGAAGCAGTGGTGGTCTTGAACCGGTACTGCCATTACTCCCTGATTTACATCCTTGTCAGCCCATCGTTTTTCAGCAGAGTTACACCCTTGCAGAGCTGGAGCATCACAGGCGGGCTGTGAGTCCTTGCCATCACTTATAAATCAGAGCACATATAGATAGCTTTTTTTAAGAAAATGTTTTTGAAATATTACTCCGTTGCATGAATCTGGGCTGCTCCTGAGTGACTGCCAGCTCCCAGATTAAATGTAAGTCATTACAGAATGTTTTCCTCACATGGGAAAGACTGGAATGGCTCGGTGTTAGTTTTGCCCTCCAACATTAATTCTAATTACCTCAAAATGCAAACATGTTTGAGTTTCCAGCAGATGACATTATTTTCTCTTTGACATCAGACATCAAAGGAAGAAAAATAAACATGGGACAGTGACAGCATTAGGCCTCTAGTCATTTTTCAGAAGGTTTTTCATGTTTTATTCCAGACTGGTTCTTCTTTAAGTCTTGTCTTGAATATTAGGGAGGGGAAAGGTTTGCAGACTTGGAGACCGATTGAGTCTTTTCCCTTCCAGTCCTTCTTAAATGACGGGGGCGGGCAGGGAAGTAGAGAAAGGAGGGAGACAGTCTGGTTTAGATCAGAATTGGAGTCTTAGATTTTAGACACACACATACAGACACAGACTCCCCAATACTTGAGTTGTTGTTTTTCTTAATTTATTTTTAACATTTTCTTCTGAATGTTTCTGCATGATACTGTTACATTTCAAAACAGCAATAATTCAGAGGCCAGAAATTTGACAATCATAGAATATTTTCCTCGTGCCAAGCAATCAGATTTTGCACATGGTCTTTTTAGGCATTGCTGTCTTGTCAGGTGTCACTGAAGTAGAAAGTAGCCAATGCTTCCAGGTACCTCCTCCAGAGAGCAATGATTCTTCCAGTACTGTGGGTATCAAGAGGGGACTGATGGGGGGGACATTCTTCTGCTCCCGCTTGTCAGGGCTTGGGATGTGCAAGTTTTCAGTCCCCCACACCCTATTTTTGGAGGCCTGGAGATGTCAGTTGTGTCATATGAGAACATTTCATGCATCTAGATGCAGCTGGACCACCCGCTGGAGCCTCTGACTGTGAACTGGGAATACTGCTACTGCTCAGCATCACAGACAGCACAGGGGGAAATAGTGGCCCAGTGTTCAGACACCCTGTGCTTTGGCAAAATGGGTTGCAGAAAAGCCTTTGCAAGAAGTTAAATCCTAGGAAAAAGACAAAAGTCTATTCCCAAGGAAAGGTTATTTCAGGATGTGGCCTGGGTGCCCTGTGTTGGCAGGGCTGTGCGGGGAGCTCACTGTAGTCCAGGGGCTGATGCTTCCTGATTAAGCTCTTTTTCAGAGATTTTAGTTGTTCCTATGTGCACTATCAGGAGATTTCACTGTGATAGTCCCTCTACCAAGAAACATTTTAGGAAAGGTTACAGCTCCCTTCACAAAAGGCATAGAGAAAGTACTTGACTAAGTAGAATGCTTTACCTTCTCACATCAGCACTGACTTTAAGAGATGTCTAGCAAGGGATATCCTGAACAGTTCTTTTTTGAAAGAAGAGAGCCCTGAAAACCTGCCCTATGAAAGTCAATGTTTCCATTTAGGCACTCAGAAATGGGTGTATTTAAAATCAAGCTTCGTATGCAAATTTGAACCAGCTTGAATATTAATACTGGCAACAGCTTTGCCTGTTGGTAGAGTACAGCACTCCTGACACACTGTATTGTTTGGAGATATACTTTCAAAATTAGATACCAAAAACTTTTTTACAAATGGATTTGATTACTTTCTCCCTTTAGAAGACCAAGCTTGTGTAAGCAAATAGGCAACTGCCTGAGAAGAAATGGGTAGTGGAGTATGTGAGTATCCTTTTTCGCACACATCAGTGCATATTTGGTACATGAGGTGGTGCTTACACGTTTTTCCTTTCACTGTTTAGGCAGCCAGTTTTTCTAAATGTGGCCTATGGTGTTTCTGTTTCTTTGATGTTTTCAGATGAGTCCTAGTTCTCTTAACCTATATATTTTATCTAATTTTCAGCTAAGACTGTCTCAAGGTTTCAAAGGAAATCTGAATCAGATTTTATTTTATCCAACCTATCTCACTCATCTCTAATTTCAACAAAAAGGGAGCTGGATCCTCTGGTAAAATTACATTTGCAATTTTGTGTTTATGATGTGAGAGATCCTCTTGCTTCAGAAATTCACACTCCTTCCATTCTCATTAAAAGAAAATCTCTGCTGGCTGCTAGAAACATCAGGCCTACGAAGAGCGGGTGAAACACTCTCRTCTCATTTGGATGCCGAAAGATGGACAATAAACAGGTTTACACTCAGACTTTTAAGGTCACCCATGGTTATAAAACACAACCAGAGATACTGGCACTGGGTTGCATCTTCTGCAACCACTGCACTGAGGGAAATCTGAACCAGACATCCCCTATGCTATGGGAGTGAGCCTGACCTACATGAGTTTCTGCTCAGGCCGCGAGCAAAAATCAGCTGTATGATTTGCTTGGTGTGGGATTGCTGTGTACAGCAGAGGCTCTTTCGTGCGARCTCCTGGGCATCCCCAGCCCTTCACTGAGATCAGTGCATGTACCGCAGTTGCTCAACTGCTCTTCAGGTCAAGACCTCACTAAATTGTATCCCTAGCAACTGCATAAATGTACAAAACTGCACAAAATGACGTATGTGCGTGATAAGTAGCAATGTGTCCACTAATACTGCGTGACTTGGTGGAGGAGAGATTTTTCTAGTGCAACTTAAGAAGCGCTTAGGATAACAAGATATTCTCTGTGGGAGCCGTCTACTTTCCACGTGGAAAATGCATGATGGGCTTTTGGGTAGGATTGGGTATATTTTGCTGCTTTGAATTACTGTCTGGATGAGTCAAGCTATTTTTTTTGTCTTGTCTGATTTCTGTTGTGCTGGCAAATGGCTATTTCTTCATGGATTGTGGATTAAAGTTTCTATTAACGGTCAGGTTCTCTTCAGCTCCAGGACTTTATTTTATTTTTTTTAATGAAAATAAGTATTTGAAAATTATTCCTCTCCAGTTAATACCCGTTTGGTAGTCTGGATAGGAATCAGAGCCTGGTTTTGGAAGAGATGACCTACTGCCATACACCCCTGATATTTTTTCAAAATCTGACTGTAATACATCTTAAGGCCCTTATCTTTGCTGCTGGACTCATTCCTGCAGAATGAGGCTACAGGAGAAAAATAACATTTTGTATGAGGTGGTAGCTGCTGTTGCTGTTGAGTGAGGCTGTGCTGCAGTCATAAATCTTGAATACTCCTTGTAGCCATTTTTTTAACAAGAAATAAAAGCAAGAGCATCACTGCTTGGGGCTTAGAAAAGGAAATGGTGCCATTCAAGAGGGAAGAGTCAAAACCACCAAATCATAGTATCAAAGCATCTTTCCCAGATGAAACTCAGTAATCTGACCTCCTGCTGCCTTAAATAGTAGAATTTCTTTCAGAGAAATATTGTTTAGGTGTTTTGTTTTGCTATGCTTGGGACAGAAGGCAGACTTCACAAGCACATTCATATGAACTGTTTTCACAAAATAGTCATCACTGGCTGAACATAGCAGCAGCCAGAGTCTTACTGCAAATATATGAATGCTAATAAAAAGAGTCCCAACCACTAGTCCTTTCATTATCCTGTCCTTTAACACTATGCGGCTAGTACATTGAGGAATGATTGCAGCAAGGAAATCCTTTGTCTTTAGATATTTATAGATGTGATGTTTTATAGTTGCTTAACATTTCTATAATTAATCCAAAGAGGAGAATATTCCTCAAAAGTATGTAAGAAACATTAACAATATTCTGTGCTTCCCCATACTAGCAGTGTTTGAACATTGATCTGACAATATATGTATGGGGACACCTCCAGAAATGCCTCAGAGCATGTTCAGTTCAAGATTAGCTCTCTAAAAATGGCCACGTAAGAAAGATGCCAGCATCTTTCAAGATAACAAGCCAAGATGCCCTAGTGATGTGCAACACGATCAAGCTCCATAATGTAGCACAAAATCAGTCTGATTTTCAGATATGACAAATCCCAAAAAAACCTAGGTGATACTGAGACCTTTCCATTACCCTACTGATGTGAGGTGTCCACAGACACCTTCCAAGGCTCAGGGTGGTCCCTGTTCTCCCAGGTCATTTTCACGACACACACATAATCCATTTGCAGCACTATATGAAGTGTGGCTATAAGTTCATATTTTTAGCAAAGTCCGACTTGATTCAATGCTCATCTTCCGGCATGTCATTTAGGAAGGGACTGAAACAGAAACTTGTTGTCCTTCCGATATTATTGGATTCAGCAATGAACTGTAGGAGGAATCTCTTATATGTGGGGCTAGGACTGAGCCTGAGCAGAGTAGCAGAAAATGAGGATCCATCCATAGTTCTGGGTCGATCAAATGGTAGCAGTGGGAAATGTGATGTTGGGAGAGAGGCCAGCGTTTCATGGTGGAAACATGTTATAATAAGAAGTTCAAGGAATTGCTGCGATTCAACAGCTGGTTCGATCAAACTAGCTGAAACTGCCCTCAGTACCATCCTGGACCAGAATTTTTGAGAAAAAAAAACAGCAGCTTGGTAGCAAAGCCCTTTTGCAAAACATCTTGCCACTTATTGTCACAATAGAAGCTGCTGGATGCTGACCACTTCAGAGAAGCTGGACCTAATGTGAGATGCCAAGCACTTGAAACTCTGGCATTGACCTCTGTGGAGAATTTGATCCATTATGTGCTCCTCCACTTCAAAGTGCATAGCGGCTTGTGACAACCATACAGCATCACAGAAAATGTCACTTTTTGTGCAAACATTTAACCAACAGAAAGTGGCTTTTTTAGCCTGGTAGTAAATTTCACCCAATTTTCAATTTGCTTTGAAAATTTTCAGAATTTTTACTGTCTGGAAAAGGACTATAGGGCTTGGGCCTTTCTAATGAAAATTTGTATAAACTATGGGGGAGGAGGTACAGTAGGGAGAGAGGAAGGGTGCATTTCCCAACCAAGTTTTGTTCACCATCCTCTGACACAGCACAAAGGATGAGTCTAAATACAGAAAGAAGGGCAAAGACTACCCTTTTGATAATATTTACTTCTATCCTGATTGGTGTTATTACTTTGGGAGGAAATAAAAGGACCCATAACTTCCCCAAAGAAAAGATCATGGCTATTTAACATGGACTAAGAGCTGCAGTTCAACTCTGCAATCTGGGTTCAGACCCATCTCCAGCTTTCAGTATAATCTTTCTTTGGATATTCCTTTCTTAAATCAAAACCAGGAATTACACAGCTGTTGAGATAAGAATAATTAAGAACAATGCATTTCCTTTTAAAGCTCCTCAAAGGATAACCTCTAATAAGATGAATTGAGCGTCTCATTCAGGCCACACACAAATGATGGCTCATATTTAGTAACAACATTTTTGGGGGCAAAGATAAGCTAATTTTGCTCAAGAACAGAGGGTGGTCTTTAAGCCTTGCATTTGTCAAAGAAACAAGCACTTTTTTATCTATAGTGTATAATCTTCCACAGCTCAAAGTGGAATAGTGCAGGGGGAGGGAAATTCAGGCAATGTATTTGTGTTGGAGCACAGGCCCGAGCGTCTGAACAGAGCATGAAGTTAAAGAGACAAGAGGCTAGATCATGGAAAATGTACTTGCACTTAGAGGCGTTCATGAATCGATGCCGTTACTTGGCTCTGTGACTAACGGCAGGATGATTTGGTCTCCTGTGAAAGTGCCACAGAACTCGTCTGCATTTATAAAAAATGAATTCTCCATAGTTGACTCCTCTTTTGTAAAATCCCCTTCTCTTTTGCAGAAATGATTCACCACTGAACTCTATGGGTGACAGCAATGTCATCGCAGTGGAAGTGAGCCTGCAGGGTGCCTGCTGTTCCAGTGCTTCCTCCTTTGCCTTCGGGGATGCAGCATCGGGCAGGCCCTGTCTCTGGAAGAGATACTGGGACCTGTGTGTTCCCGCTTGGTCCTCATTCCTGGTGAAAGAGTGGTTTCAATTTTGCTGGTTTTTGCACTAGTTTGGACCTGGTATTATAGAATGAGGATGTTCTTCAGTCCCCTTGGTGCGGGGTGTAGCAGAGTGATGTGATATCTGGTGCCAGGTCTCCATGCTGGGGAAAGTGACCTCGCTTGGAAGAGTTCATGGAGGAAAGCCGTGGAGTCCCTGCAAGCCATAGTGCAAAACATGACACTGACAGGTTCTCCTCCTCCCCTTGAGACATTTCACCTGAAAAAAGAGAAGCACCAGCTGGAGTTATAAATGATTCCAGTTGCTAATTGCCAAATGCTTCCCCTCTCCCCTTTATATCTGTTGCAGATGCATCATCCACATATGAATGTTTCCTGGAATTTGGTTCCAGAGATTTGAGCCTGTGAAGTTTTGGGGCCAGACTTGCTCAAATGGAACTCCCAGGGAGCAGAAATTGCCTCTCTGTTTAAATCAGGGGGCTTATCAGGGAATGCTAAATTATTTTTTTTTACAGCTAAAAGTCAAAAGATCTGACCATTCTTCTCCTTGCTATTTGCTGCATTGCTTTCAAAAAAAAAAAAAAAAAAAAAAAAGACTGCTTTCCAGTCCCCCTGGTCCTTCATCCAGCCGAGTCTGCTCCTGTCACCACTCTTCTAATTACTGGAAAGACCCCACTTGGCTGGAGAGATCAATGCAGGATTGTTTTACACCAGCCCAGATATTTTCCCAGCTTAATCAGAATCTAAAGAGCAATAAGAGTGATCCATTAGCCCATCAGATGGCATTCAATCAAGCAGTGCTCTGCATTTATCCAGCATTTTTCATCAGCAGTGATTAAGCATTCATTGATTACAGGCATTAATTAGGCTTAATCGCATGCCTGCAAATGAGGTGTTATGGAAACATGAAAATAGGAGTGCTGTGTTTTAAAAGGGGATTTGTTGGTTAAGGAGATCGGCATCTCGTGGGATCCTCAGAAGCCCCTCGTGCACATAATTCATAAAGACAAGGTAGTCATCACCCTCTGAGATTCAGACCCCACTGGACTCTCTTAGGCTGTGCTGTCAAACATTAAAGCCTCTGATTTTGCTCTCAGCTGAACTCCAACCACTGCCCCATATTACTCCCATATAATGAAAAAGAGCGCAACGGGGAGAGAGCAGACGAGGGAGACGGGGGCCTGGCAGGGCTGAGACTGGGGACAGAGCTGCCCTGACCAAGAAGGACCACACACTGAATAGGGAGCAGTGAAACCTTGGGAATTGTCATGGCCAGGATTAGCTCAGCATGGTCGTAAAGTTTGCTAGGCTCAGTAACATACCTGACATTTTCCACTGTCATTATTTAACCCCAGGATAGTTTTCTGTAGGGGTTGATTTTTTCAAGGCCATTCAATTTACACATGTAGCTATATATATTTAAAAGATTTTATCTAACAGTAAGGTCATCCAGTCTATGTCTTAGGCCAAAGAGTAGCTCACCATAGCCCAATGGGCTCTGTTATCAACTCCGTACCAGCTTGTGCTTTTGATAGGTATTGGGTAGCTATTTGAAACATACATAGCACAACTGTAAGACAGCATCTAGGTGGATAAAAGGACTTTTCTGTTCCCAGACTGGTCCCACTGCTCACGTCCTCAACCTTCTTGTTTTCTTGCACTTCTCCATTCTACTCTAATTTCCATTGTTTTATCTCACCCAGCTCTCTCCATCCCTCCCTCAGCAGGACACAAAATAAACAACCGTTAAAGCCTTCATTTTGCAATGTTGTAAAATTGGGTGGGTAACTATCAGAAAAAAAAAATAAAAAATAAAGAATTGAAAAAAAAGAAAGAAACCCAATCCTTTCTCCCAGCACCTGTGGCTGGATTCCCGTGTGGAGGGAAGAAACAGCGACCAGGCTACGTTCACCGGGGCTGGCATGGGCATCAGGCTGTGCAGCTGCCAAGTCGCTCCCAGGAGCAGCATGAGTCACGAGCTCCACACACGTGTTTCGCTCTGTGCACTTGGGCAGCACCGCTTGCATCGCGACGCCCACTCTGCCGCCAAGGAGCCCATGGCCGAGTGGGGAGACGCGACGTAGGCTCATGAGTAAAATTGGTAGGTATGCAAGCACTGCAGCAGCACGATACGGATCACATTCCCATGCCACCCTAGCCCGCTCCTCCCTTCCTTCACGGATGAGCGTGGATAGCGGATACTCAACTGGACAGTTGTTGAAAGGCTGTTTCTGGTGGCTAGAGAGTTTGCACCCTGCAAAAATCTAGACACTGAGCTTATCTCATATGATGCAGCCATCCTCTTGGCTCAAGCCTCTAATGGCCCTGATTTCTGTATATTTAGAAAGGCCTACTTAAGAGCATTTGCCCTTGATTTTTCCCTTGCTCATATAAATGAGGAGTAAGGTCAGGTAACTGATGGCTTATTCCAAACTTATTCCAAAGCAGGAATTCCAGTAAGTGGCAGAAAGGTAACCCTTCAAGAGGGTTGATAATGATTATGATGGGGCACAATGCAATTACAATAGCGGAAATGGAGCCTATCAGCAGACAGGGTGCTACATGAGCTCCAACATTAAAGTGGTTGTAGTCATAGATGGTCATTTAAGAGGGAAGAGAAATCTGGGCACCAAATGGTACAGCCTTTTAAAGGGCCCTTCAAAGCCTTTGCACTCTGATGATATTCAAGTGGTCAGCTGCAGATGCTGAAATTCCTGTAATCCAAAACTGGAGTGGTTCCTCATAAAGTGCTGACCTCTTCCTCTTGATGATGGTCCCCCTGGACTCATGGGTAAGGCGATGGGCAAAGCACATCATGGAAGTCTTCATTAGTGCTGCTGCTGTTGCTCAACTGATGAAGTGTTCGGGAAAAGCATGTTGTTTCTTGGCATACTAAGTAGGGTGGCAGCATCTGAGTTTCCTCTTTCTTCTGGCAGCATTTAATGACTCCACAGGTCTCAGTGGAGTTGCCTCCATACAAAACTGGCACAACAGTAAGCCAAATCAAACCTCAATGTCTGTAACGCCAGATAGGTTCACAAGGATTTAATTCACCCTTAAGCATGTACAAATCACACGGGATGACAATGCAAACTCCCACATTTCTACATGACACAGTACTATCACTATTCACTGGAAATGTTGTATTTGCATTTTCCCAAATGCAGTAAAAGTAACCATGCTCATCCCTTACCACTCAATAGCAGTAACTTATTTATCATTCTTTCTCTACAGAAATAAGCCCAGATTTTCCAAACTATGTCAAACTCTCTATGAAGAAAGAGGAGAGCAGTGTGACATCTAGTCAGATGCACCTAAGAATCAGGTTTGTGCTTGTGCCCCAAAACTTGCAGGCCACACTGAGGTTTTGCCTGCAGATATCCAGTGTCTATTTGCAGGTGCCACCAACTAGAACAAGCATCTGGAAGCAGATCCACACCGCTCTATGAGTTATTGACTGCATCAAAAGTCAAGTCCAAAGCTAGGAGTAATACAGAATCATTAGGGACTGGGAATTATTATCTCAGATGGACTACTAATAACATATCTTTTATTTTAAGAGTCATGCTAGTGTCTCCGCCTGATTCTGCACTGGAAGTTTACACCAACTTGATTTTCTGAACTGTGCTCTATTGAGGTCCATAGGTCTTGCTTTGAGGATGTAGAGTCTGCCCTTGGTAGACGTGGTAAGTTTTTACTTGGGAAGGGTATGTGTCCATGCAGCTTTAGGAGAGGGAATGGAATCTGCAGGAGGGGAGTCAGGCCTTGCTCTTCAGCCATCTAGTTCAAATGTAGGAATCCAGTGTCAATTTAAATGTCCTAGGATGTCCTCCCAGGTTCCTGTGGACCCATGCTCATGTCTCAGGTACTGGTTGGGTATCTCAAGCAGCACTAGACACTTAATTTAAGGCAAATGGATGTAGTTAGATAAAATTCACCTGGCAAAGATATTTTCTAGGTGTTGTAGAAAAGAGGATGTTGCATGCAGTATGCTCAGGTCACTTCAAAGATGTTACACCTTTCATTTAAGAACATAAGTCCTGCTCGGTGAGTGCCCACATTCCTTAAGCAAGGTCCTCATGTCTGGGAGGGTCAGTCCCAGCGTTTAAAGGAAGTATCTTCAAAGAAGGAAGTCTCTTCTCAGCACAGAGAGCTAGATGTTTCAGTCCAGGCGGTAAGAGACTCATCTCCTTCTGTCTGGAAAACCCATGAGGGGGCACCATGCCACATGGCGGTCAAGCTGGATCATCAGGGTGACTGGCGTGCGATGCTATCGACCCAGTCTGTGCAAGGGCCATGTCTCACCTGTGGCACAACAACCCGCACAAACATGTTTGCATAATAAATCGCACTTCCAGAGCCGTGTTTGCCACATCGTACTGGAGCAGCATTTCACTTCACCCCAGAGAAAAAGGCTGGTTTGGATCAGGGTCATTCGCCACGATCGCGGGCAGGGGAGGAGGGAAAGCTGGCTGTGGTTTCTGCTCTGGGTCCAGCTCTGCAGATCCTGTACCATTAAGCACAGCTAAGCTCATGAGCTACACTTGTGTTGCTATTGTCTTTGCTGCTGTTTTTATTGTTAATACCTTGGCTGCTGCTATTATGTCTGGTGTTTTTAGCATGAAAACAGCATTAACTGAGCAACCTCAAGACAGCAGGGGTTGCCAGATTGAGAAACCCTCTGATGCTGGGAAACAAAGCGAATGTCTCTTCCCCATTGCAGGGCTGTGACCTGCACAGGCTTTGGGCCGCAGAAACCCACACAGCCCTGGGGCTGAGTGATGCCCATGATATGTGCAAGTGTTAACAGCGCGTGTTTGGGTTTGGCTTTTTTATTTCGTAAACCACACCTGCCAAAGGTGAGGGCACAAGCGCTGGACAAACTTGAAAATACTTAGCCACTAGAACAGGGAAATAACAGCTGGTGTATTGGGCTCTTTTTTTTTTTTTTTCTCTAAATCATTTGCAATATCAGTGGTTTCCTGTGACATCAAGCTTTTAAACGTTGCCTGATTGCCATAAACTGCAGTCCATCCAAATTTCTATTCCCGGCTACACCCAAGCCACAACTCATTTGGAAAGCTGCTTGTGCAAAAGACATTTGCCAGATAGCAGCCAAATATCCGACAGCGGAGGGTGACACAGAGACACCTCGTATGGCTGCTCAGCACTGGTACAGAGGCATCCATGTGATTTCTTCCATCGAATTTCGAGAGAAATGATGGCAAACAAGATAATGAGTCAAAGGGAGGAAGTGAGAGCAGAGGCTAACGAAGAGTGTGTGAGAGAGAGCTCTGCGGACGGCGCTGCCGGTGCCAAGAGCTGGGGAGAGTTTCCGTCAGCTGGTTGGGAAAGTCGAGCAGCTGGAGACCAAACTACTGTCTTGCCTGCTTCTCCGCGTGTCTGCAAGCACCACTGCCCTCTTTCGGGTGGAATTAGACCTGTGAGTCTGTTTATTTACCAGCACACGCTCCCGGGTCATGTGGATCAGATGAAGTGTATCTCCTGCATCGATGGCATCTCCTGCAGTGATGCCAATGGTGATCCTCCTGCAGCTGAAGAGAGAGCGGGGAGGCGGCATGTGTGCAATTACAGATGTGGCACATCTGTGTATCCCTGAGCTCTGTGCCAGCTGCTGCCCACCCCCAGCATGAGCTCTGGTTCTTATGGTCTGCGCAACCAGGACCATGGCCCATTTTGGCAGCGTCTTCCCTCTATTTGTGGGCCAGGAGCAGCCAAGGTGGTGCCTGTCCACTCATCTCCTGCTGCCTTGCCAAAGCACCCAGGGAATCACCAGAGGACTTTTGGCTCCAGTCTTGCTGCAGACTGGTGATCATTTCAGGCAGCAAATACCAGTGCCAAGTTGTGTGGAGAACAGTTTGCCCAGTAACTCTGCCACGCAGGAGCTGATTTTGATACATCCGGGCAAAGCGCAGTGTGAGCTGAGCATCACATGTCGGACCAAGGTTCAGCTGGAGGCTCCTCCACAGCTGCAAGCGCTATTGTTAACAGGGACATAAATTCAGGATACAGGTCAACCTATTGGTTCAGCATAGTTGGTGGCCTGTGTCCAGCAACAGTCAGAACTTGAAGGACACGTGTAGTGGAGCTATTTGTCTTAGGAAAGAAAGCATCCCTTTGAGAAGCAGCTCATGCCCCCAGAAGTATCCGATCACACTTTAGCTTCCATGGCTACAAAACTTTATCATGCTGGGTCACAATCTGGTGAAATCCTCATCGTGACCTAGGCATAGGRGCTGGCTTGATGACTGATACTTTTTCTTAGCACCGACTACTTCATTATGAAACTTCTGAGGCTGGGGGGGGGAAAGAAATCCTAAACAAATAAGAACATGCCAATAATTAGTGCATTTTTACATATCCCCCATATAGCAATCATGGCTGTGTGTGAAAGGCAAGCRTGCCTTGTGATCGTGAGAGAGTGGCTAAAAAACATGAGTCACACAGTCAAACCTTGTGACTTGGTAGAACTAAGAAGGTCTCCATAAAGGCAATTTGTAGAAGAATTGGAGAGAGACACATTTTTTCAAGGTCAGCCAGAGGCTAATGAGCACTCTTTCATAGTGTGATTGTATTGCCTGAATTTCTGCATTTCAAAGCCAGGCTAACTACTTTATTGCTGAAGTACTGTAACTGAAGAGGCTGTAATAATATTGACGAGTAATCCTGCCAGAATCCGAGATGGTATTCACCATAATATGAAACATTTACTCCTTGCCTGGTTGAGTACGGAACAAAGAGTTAAACAAATGTGTGGTTCCCGCGAGTACCACTTATCTTGCTTCCCAAAGGGCATGCGTACAGATGCTTTGTAAGCTGGGTTGTCAACAGCTGAGGCTTGTGGCCAGATTCACATGTTCCCCACCTTTTTTGCTTGTGAGCTGCAGGAGACTCATCTCCAGAGGGACAGTTTTTCATAACTTAATTAGATTGGCGCCATTCATGCAGCTACAGTTTCAGGTTGGCTCAGCTTTGCTCCCGCTCTAGCTCTCTAGTTCAGGGGATTACAGTAGCACTGAAATTGGTTCTGAACTAAACATTTGGCAACTTCTCCAGGTCAAGGAGGTAACTCTTGTTGCTGCTATTACTAAATTAAAAATAAATAAATAATCAATGTGTGGCCTTTTATGAGAAACTAGGAATGAGAGGCACAATGATTTGGCAGGTTTTTTTTTTATGTGTATGTGGATAGGAATAGACTGCTTTTTTGTTGTTGTTTTTGTTTCTTTTTTCCACAAATAAAGTACTGTAGTCCAGTAAACCACTTCATTCAGAGCAGAGTAAACTCCAAATGCATTCTCTTGGTGTGGATTTGCACCATGATTAATTCAGTGTCTCTTTAATGACCTGGGAATCCAGTGAAGCCTAGGAAAAGTAAGTGAAAGTAGAAGTGTTTCCATGAGAGTTTCTGTTGGTTTAACCAAGCTCATTTAGAAAAGCATTAAAGTCACGGAGATTTTTAGCTTGGAAGAATAGCTTTTAGCTCTGTCTGGAGGTGTATTTYATACCACTAAATTCCAATTAAAGAAAAAGGAGATTTACAAGCAGCAGGAGTAGACTGGAGGAAAAGCAAGAAGAGGGACACMTTTCCAGGCTCTGCGCAGAATTGGTCCCTCCCACCTGTGCTGCGCAGATGTTCATTAAAGCAAATACTCTGTACAATATTTGGCCTACTTCCTCTCCATGTGATCCACAGGCACCCACAGGACACCCAAAACCCTTGGTCTGCTGAGGTGGTCAGGCTTACCAGGGAGGGTGGTAGCTCTGTAACTACACACCTATGGCCTCTTCACCAGCATCAGCAATGGATTGTAACCATGCCTAGCAGGCAGTTTTGAACAAATCAGCTTGTAAATGTCATTTTAGCAGAAGCCAGATGGAATAAATTAAAAGGAGTCTGGCAAACCCTGTGAAAAGGAGGCAATATAAGTGGGATAGAGAAGAAAGTTCGTGGTAGATAGCTAGTAAGAGCAATAAAAATTTGTCTTTACCTTACTTACTAATAAATACAAAGAAAACAAGCAAATCCACAATCCAATTTTCTCACCTAACTGTAAATAAAAACTACTACACTTTGTTCTATGCAGCCCAAGACTTTTGGTACAAAAATACTTCCTGATACAGTGGTTACAAGAGTGGGTTTACCTATCTACTGTGAATACTACTGATTATTAGGTGTTTTTTGTTTCACCTTATCTGTAATGACAACCATTTGTGAGCAGGAAGCAAACTGTGGAAGATATTTGCCTGTCTGTAATATAGAACAAATACTCTATAAGCAGGTTCAAGCCTGTGCTTCACTGCAACCTATCTGGGGCAAGTGCTTAGCTGAATATTATAGGTTTTTGCTGAATGTTCACAAATGTCCAAATGCATCATCTGCGGCAGTTTCTGAATGCCAGACCTAAGGGTTGCACTGACTTACATGTCCACTGGAGATGCAGTGATGCTACCCGAAGTCAGGTAAATCACTTACATGGCACATCCCGGRGAACCTAGAGGGCAATTCAGAGCAGGACCTTAATTTAGCTACATCATATCAAGCTCTACAGGGGATTTTGTTTTTTTCCACGCACTAGGGAGACTGGAGAGCCTCTCCAAGCAACTTGGCTGCTTGCAGTCGGTGGTGTCAATTCTCCCTTTGCTAAAGCCAATGAAAACATCAAGAAACAGAACTATCTGCGACCTCTCTAAGTAATTTATTCACTCTCATTCTTCATACTTGGTGCCAACTTTCTCATTTGATCTGGCTTGAGTTTGCCTCCTTGAACTCTTGTTATGGCTTTCCCTGCTAGACAAAGGAAGATGAAGTAGTGAGAGTTTCCTTCCTTCACGCTGAAATCAAGTCATCTGAATCTTCTTTGTGATGACAGGAATAAACTACTCTCTCAAAATCTATCATTCAGATGTGGTCTTGCCACTCGTATGGCTTTCTGGCAGGTTTGTAAAAACCCTTTGGAAAACCTGACATCCAGCCACAGCAAGTGTTGTGGGCCAGCCTTACTGGTGCAGACTGCGAGATGATACCTTGCTGCTTCTGCTGACTGCTCCTCACGCAGGRCAGAAGGATTTCACCCCAGATGCTTTCCACCTACCTACAAACAAATGCCTATTACAGAGTGATATTTCTGGAGCAGCACTCTCTCCAGGTTCCCTCTCAAGAAACCTTTGGCATGTCTCTCAGGCAGAAGRCTACACTGCTGAATGTAAGAAGTTGTCCTTGCTTACTAACAGACATGGAAGGTAATTTTCCTTCTCATATGTTCCTTGGTCTTTTCCAGTACTGAACAGAAGCTATAGGTAACTATTTCTGCATTTCTGTATCAGTATTACRAATTTTGTTATTGCTGTCTGATGCTTCCAGGATTATTTTTCCGTTCTTAAGATTTCCAATAAAAGATCATGAAGGCCCTCAGCTTCCCTCACTACATTTCTACATTTCATGACTTCTCATAAGTGTTCTTTCCTTTTATCTCCTACTTTTTTTTTCTCTTTATATAATAATTTCCAATTGCTGCTGAATTAGGATGAGTTTTTAGCTTAAACTCTAGCTTGATTGCAGACTGGAGGAAGAAGATGTGAAGTTTATCATACCTGCAGCTTTTTGTGTACATATTTCTTCTTCTGTTCAGATTTTTCATGCTAATTAATTTTGCTCATAGTTTTCAGCAACTTTGAGAAACCTTTTTGATTCAACATGCATATTGATTAGTGCTTGCAAGACTCCTTTCTTTGCCCATAAGGAGTGTGATCCAACCACACTGGATGCTTGCTCTGCAAGCAACCACTTCCAGTTCAAGACTTACTCAGTTGTCACCTGCCATAATGAAGTCTGTGGTAAAGTTATCTCCTTTTGTTTGAAATTGCTTCTTTGTTCTGTGTGTGTTGTCTGTTATTGGTAGAAACTCTAGTTTGTTTCATCATGGGATGAGTGAGACCTCAAGAATGATTTTCTCAAACTAAATTTGCTTGTAAAGCCAACACGCCTTTTCCTTTCTCACATGAAAGAYTGGTGATGAAGGAACGATTCATCCTTCTCTTTTCATAGGCCAAGCAATCTTGAGAGCTCCATGTGTCTCCCCTTGGGCTTCATGTGTGATAGTAGAGTTACACAACCTAAGATCCACACTCTCAATGAGTGTTCAGCAATCAGCAGGCCACAAAAGGCACCCACAACACATCTGTCTTACTTATTTCCTTCCTGCTGATACATTATCCTAGTGTTTGTATTTCTCCTGTCCAGATAGGCTACCACCACTTTTAAATCTTATTTCTTGGTTCCTCTTATCAATTATCCTAACTCCCCAAAAAGATACAAAGGAACTGAAGAAATTGATCATTCTCTTAATTATTAGCTTGATTTGGTTTTGTCATGTTAAAGTTGAGATTCCTCTTTCTTGACCTTGAATTGCTAGTTAATATCAACTAGTCAGCTGGGAAAATTTAAGCTTCATGGTCTGAGATGCAAGAATTCACATCCAGCTCTTCTGTTGCAAGATGTTTGACAGTGTAAATACCACCAGTTTCATGCCAGTCAACATAGCTCCAGTATTTTCTGCCATCTCTATTCTCACACCCCAAAAAAAGAGAAATCTTTGTCAATGCTGTTTGGGTATTTTCCTTCTTCATCCCCACTTTTGGCATTCCTGCATGCTTCTGTACTGTAAGTAGGTCTATAAGTTGTCCCAGTGCACCGCAAAAGCCACGGAGATTTCCAAGGCAACCCTACCTGTTCATCTGTTCTGAGGGAATGACAAGCCACCACCTCTCTGGCTGATGGTTTCATGCAGTGCTATTAAGGCAYGGTTGCTGGTGACTCCCAATCACCTTTGCAAGGCATAGTTACTCTTGCCTACTTCATCACTAGTTTGAGCTATGGGAACAGCAACTAGTAGCAATGATCTCTGAAGAGCCTGTTTATCCCAAGACAAGGCCATCAATGTAAGTCGTCTATTCTTCTGGCTACCCTGAATCCTCCCTGACTGKTTTTTTTTTTCCCCACCTGTATGAGATGATATCTTTAACATAAATATCTGTAATATTTTGATTATATAAAGAAAAGGCCACAGGTGATATTTTTTGAAATTTCTCTTCTGTTTTTTGAATTGTTACTCTGCACCATCCCATGCGACTGTGCCAATGTCCAAAAGAAAAAAAATGTTAGGGTACTTGAGGAAAACCAGAAACGCCTAAACACCTTTGCTGCTAGGCAATGACAGCTAAATGGTTTGCTAAACCGCATTTCTAAATGACTGTCTTAATCCATCAGGCTTCTAAAATAGTATGAAAGACTTAGCCAGTATGGCCTTTCAATATTTCAACATCTTTAATACTCTAGTCTGAAAACTTGGGTTTTATGTTAGACTGCTTTCTAGCATGGTGATGCAAATGCTACCACAATATGTATATATATTTAAGCTAATCCAGTTTTGGAGTAAGATTTTGCCTCACATATATTTTTGCTGATGATCTGTAGCCAAAAAAACACTTTAAATTAGACACATGAGCTTATAAGTAACATTAAAAGGAAAAAAAAAAAAGCTTCATTTAAAAACAGCATAACCAAAAATTTTACTGATTTTTGTCTCTATGTAGTTATTTCACATGATTTCTTTTTTCTTTTAGAGCAGGTTAGCAGTTTCCTGCAGTTGTTTCCGTGCAAATGATGCGAATAAACTGCGTATTTCTGGTGGAGTCTGGTTTTGTGTAAGTTTCTCTGTCTCTTAAAATTGCATGTTTCTAGTGATGGTTACATTTTTTTAAAGTGAGTAATCACTTTTCTTGTCTTCATTTTGTGTACAGATCCTTAGGTATTTTAAAGAAAGAGCCTCCTTCTCAGCAGGCATTAACTATCTAACTTCTTGTACTCTGCTTTAAAGTGTTTAAAGGTCGAGTCTTGAAACAACTGAATTGATCATTTCTTTTCTTAATTGGGCCCCCCATTAGAAGCAGGTGAACATTTTTGTTTTTCATTCTTGTTTTCAAAGAAACCAGCTGTCAAACTCTGGAAATCCTTTTTGAGATAAGACTTCTACTCTTCACATGGCAGTCTCTGGGTACTTTATTGTAAGTGTCTGAGATGAAAGTTTGCAAAGCAGATCAAAATAAAGATGCTAGAAAAAGGAATTGTGCTTTTCACACTTATTTAAGCCTTGACAAGTTACGCCTATAGATAGTGGATTAATGATGTGATCCATAGCCCAACTTTGTCCCCTTAACCATAACACCTGGTGAGTGCCTTAACACCTGGGCTCCAAAATGAATCATCCTCACTAGCTTTGGAAGTAAACCTTCTCAGAGAAATAGCAGCAATATCCGGGCTGGCCATCAGTTTCTATTCCACTCAGCCTCAGCTGATATATTTCATATGTTTTTTTTTTTTTTTTTTTCTCAGCTGAAGCTAGGCCAGCACTTCTCAAGCTTTGACAGAAGGGCTAAATGAGTGGAGGGAATTTTATGTGCCTCTTCCCACAGCATTCCAGTAACCATGCAGGAAGTCATTGATCAAGGGGACTTAGGCAACGTGCACAAGAAAGGTATGTGTGTGTGGCCCGGTGGCTTATACAGCATGTGCTATGACGACACCACCGTCTGATTCAATAAACGGAGGGATAAGAGACTAGGTGGTAAGCCACACACACCAAGTTTATGATGCATCTCCATAGCTGAGCGCATGCAGTGTGGTCTTTTTTTTTAAAGCCTGCTCTATAATGCTGCATGTTTCTTACTAACGCTATGGTTTAGACATGGTCATAACAGAGGGATCTTCCTGGAAAATTGCTTAACCTGCTGTCACAAACACAGGGTAAATTCCCTGACCCAGTGGCTCAGACTTCCCTAGAAATAGGAATGTGTTGACCCTTGGTGGATCACTTAGGTTTATTTTGTCGTCATGATTTGTGTAGCTTTTCAGTACCACAAGTCAGGAGAGGACCTGAGAAGTCGTGTCAGCTGTTAAGTAGACTACCATGCATTAAAGCCACACAGACAGGGAGAGTGAGGCAGTTGATAAACCAGTGTACGTGAACTAGAGTTGTTAGCATAGATGGCTCACAGGGAAGCTCTCCATTTTCCAGGCTTGCTCCTGGGGTAATTTTGCAGACCTCACTGCATGGGAAGAGTGGATATAGAGAGCAGGTAAGAGTAAAGCAAACCACTACCAAAAAAAAAAAAAAAAAGAAAGAAAGAAAAAAGAGAGACGTAACTTAATTGAATGAATGTGCATAATTGTTTACAATTGCTAAAAGGCATTAAAATTGACATGAGTAGGCCCTCAGGCCCTGTCTATATTGTATCAAGAGCTGTTATATTGCAAAGGAAACGTCACAACAGTAATTCATGGGTATTAGCCCAGCTAACCACTAAAAAACAGTTCTGTGCCTCAATTTCTCCATTTAGCCCCATGGCTCAGTGTAGGATGCAGCTGTGACCAGGAGGACAGGGAAGGGGTTGATGTCCATTCAGCATTCTGTCATTGCATGACTTAGAGTATAAACTAATGAAGTAAATCTGCTTTCCTTCTTTCTTTCTTATCTGTGATTTTCCACATACAGAGGAAATGGAGAGGGGGAGGCAGTGAGAGGTTGTTATCATGTAACAATGARCCAGGCTGCAGAGAAAAAGATGCTACTCCTTCAGTGATCCCAAATGTGCTCCCAAATTTCAGAAGAGCTGGATATTTCAGCTGAAAGAATCAGTTGTGAAATAATCTATTCCCTGGGCACTGCAAGAGTTGTCATTATTGTACAGCATCAGCAGTCCATTGACCTGAATGGGGTCTGCCCCTACAGAGCTAGTGTTTCAGTCTGTCCACCTGCAGCCTAGTAAATAATGAAGAGGATAGTTTACTGTTACAGAGGGATCGGAATTGCCTGGCTGAATGGTCATGATCCAAGAAAATGTGTTTTAATTTAGTTAAATGAAAAGTAATACATCTGGGAACAAAGAGTTCAGGCAGTACCTACAGGATGAGAGATTCTACCTCGGAAAACAGGATTATGGGGTCATTGTGGTAACTACCACTGCAATAGCTGCTGGTTCAATGAGGCTGAAAAGGGCTCATCCAGCTCTGGGAATAGAGAAGTAAGTAATTGGACTTAGGGAAGGCACAAGCGTTGGAAAGCATATCTACAGGCTGCATTGATCTCAGCTGGTCTTTACATCTCAGCAAGGACCTGAAAACACTGGTGAGATGTCCGAGAAAGGCCACTCAAATGACTGGTCGAATAAAAACCTTTTTATCTTGCAAGGGTTAAAGTGTGTGAGATGGTCAGATTTTCTAGACAAGTTTTGCATGCCAGGAGACTTAAAAGATATGCCTCTGAATCTACCTTTTACCTTATCTACCTTTTTTTTTTAAATTCATCTGCCTTTTACCTGAGAAAGTCTCTGGCCCAGATGTGTAAGCTGTGATTGGGACAGGGATGTGTTCTCTTCTGGCCTTCTGCAAAATTTCATTTCTGTCCATTTGGTCACGGTGATGGAAAGAGATGAACAGTTCACATTGCTCTAAATTTGCTCATTGCTGCAGCTCTGCCATGAGCCAGTGGCTGTGCCAGACCTTTTGCCTTAAGGCTTTTGGGTTGCAAAGGGCTGTATAAAATAATCAATGCATCTCCTTCACTTTCTTCTGAAGCATAAGGAACTGACAGGGAAAACACTTCGAAGATGTGACCTATGTCGTGGTATGGTGCAGCTCTCTCCTTTCTGGACTTGGCTGAGTTCTTGCCTGTGATTGCCACTTCCTTGACTACTTGCTGAGCTTGGGGGAACTTCTGCATTTTCCCTGCAGTGTGGTCTATCTGAAAAAATCATTTGAGCGTGTTGCACACATGCATTCCCTGGGTTGGTGTCCTCTGGTCTTTACTCGTGCTGTTGACCAGTTTAGCTTTCTGAGGACTGCACAGAATGAAGGCTTCAGGCTTAACAGAGGAGCTGCTAACTGGACTGTGCCATAAGGGAGGTCATAACAGCCTCATCTATGGGAGTCAGAAGGTCCAAAAATTGCTCCGAAGGAAGCATCTCATCACACAAAGAAACAGGGCCAAAAGTATGTTTTTATCTGTGATTTAAAGACATAAAATTGTAAAATATGCACAAGGGGACTGAGGCCACATACACAATACTCCTGGGTTAGCAACCATACATTATTGACATTAACTTTGATCACTGTGTTAAGTTTCTCATTTACTACTTCTGGAAGGGAAGGCAACAGCTGGCTTCTCCAACTTCACCTAAAGACTTTCTTTCTCATGCAGGGCTGCATAAAGATATTTAATGGTATAACAGAATTTAAATATTTGCACATTTTTGCATGATTCTAYCACCACAACCAGAGACTAGCCTCATCTGCAATTTACCCTGCAACTTATGTTTGAACTTTCACATCTTGGGATCTTGGGTTTGGAGTCAACGCATTATCAAGAGAAAGGATGGCTGAGATGCGAGAGTCTGACTCCAGCTCCAAGCCATCCCAAACCGTGGGAGTGCTCCATTTCATGTAGATCTGATCTGGGCCCATCTCTGAATATAATAGTAAAGTAATAATAATAAAAAAAAAGTGACTGAGAAATAACTGTATCCTTCCTTCCAACAGTGGTTGAATTATTGCTGTAGTTACATCACAGCTGAAACAGGTGCAAGGAAATAAGCCTCCCCAAAGTTTCTATTCAGGAGGGAAATGATTGAAGAAAGTAGAGGGAAAGGAGGAAGGAGAAGGTAAGGGTAGGAGCCAAGGGACAGAGTGGAAGTTATTTCTCTTGGGACGTAGCCAACTTAGTAGCTATATGAACCCATGAGAGGTCCTGGGTTGCTATCTTTTTTTCCTTTTTCAGGTGGACTGTTATCAGAAAACATGATAACGCCACTATTGTGTTGCCCTTTGAATACCCTATTGTCTGGGACCTTCATAACCTGCTGAACCACATTAAGGCCTTATGCAAGCAGACATACATCCTTTCAAGCATATTTTGTGCAATTTCTGAGGAATCCTTCAAGGACTCATCAGCCCAAGTAATTCTCTGCCCCAAAACTATGAGGAAGGGAAACGATTATGAGAAGGCTCATGTTCCTCCAGCAGCTGCAGACGCTTTGGGTGGGATTCATCTGACTAAACATAGATGTCTCCATCTGAGCTAGTCACGCTAGACTCCCTTTATGGAGGAGAAAATGGAGAAATATAGGCACTGCAATGAGTCATTCTCTTCCCAAGTCAGTATCTTAAACAGGTCAGGAAAATCTTGCCCGTTTCTCTTCTTTTGCCTATACAAGGAGCTACAATGAGGAGGCCAAGTGTAGGTCCATAAGGCTAGATGAATCCCATCCTTTATCTGGTACCCAAAGTGAACAATTTGATATGGGGCCAAAGGGCCAAGTCATGATGAGGGCAACATTTGCCAGCAAATGCCGTGTAACCACAGGAGAGCAGGATGAACTGGCGCAGTCAGCATGAGCATAATTCAATGCATCCTTCACTGTGGGACAGAAGGCAAGAAGTGTAATGCCAGAAAGGAAATGGCCTAAGAAAAAAATGCCTATAAAAGTCACTAGGGGACATCACTGTGGTGCCAAGAGTGTTTTTTTTTTTTTTTTTTTTTTTGAACCAGTGCAGGTACCTCTGTTCTTCTGTTTGCAGGTTAGAATTACTGCCTTCCTGCCTCCACCACGACCCTCTATRTGACCCTGTTATTTCACCTCTCCTGCCTCCCTTTTTTTCCCGTATGTCCTTTTCAGACTTCTGTAAAGCTGTCCAATCTTCCTATTTCCATCTTTRAGCACTGCAGAGCACACACACTACCAGGCAGGCATGGAGCTCATGTTGGTCACCATTTGTGACAGAGCTGTTCATCTAAAACACTCGCAAGTGCCATGGGCATTTGGGCATCTTCCAGTTGGACTTTTGCTCTTTGCATTCTGTGCTGTAACTCCTCGTTGCTCAGTTCTGCACATGTCCTCTCCCTGGCCTAGCTCTGAGCTGCATGTTGAAATAGAGGAGTATTTCCCATGCTGTGTACGTCAGTGACGCATGGAGAGAGGAAACGCAGCAGTTGCCAGAAGCACTGCTTTATATTGTTATCTGATGAGAAAAGTAATGAAGCAAAAATGCTTTGAGCATGCAGTGAGACAGCTCTTCTGTCGAGGGATTATGGCTAAGGACTCTCAAGACCTCATCTGCACCCATGACTGTAATCCGTGAGTAACAGCAKGAAGCATGCACAAAAAGTAAATAAATGGTTAGAGAGAGCTGCTCCAAGTCAAATTCCTCCCCCTATATTTTTTTTCTTTCTTGCCACTGAAAGACATACAAAAGCTCAAATGATATCATGAGGCCATGCATTTGGCAAGTTTTTTGATGCTTTGCCYTGGCACACAACAAACCAGTTTCATGACATTGTCCTTGTATTTGCTGGCAGAGGCACATGCAGAAATTACAGCAAAGGCCTGGYGATACAGAGCAGGCACAGAGGAGAGATGAGGCTTTTCAGGTTTGCTGCAARAAGTCCCACTTAGTGGCACCAAATACTAGTACAAAGGGCAAATGCCAAATTTCCCAACCAACGGTGCAGGCAGAGACTGGCAGAGAAAACCTGAAAGAGTTGAGGGTGTAGGGGGACTATTTTTTTTTTTTATCTCAGTCTCTGTAGATAGTTTCTTTCCTGGAAACATCAGAAGARTGAAAGTAAATTATTCTACTTAGAACAATAAAAACAACAATAACAAAAAAGAGTTTAATGGCAATGGTTGTATGAAATCACCTTTCTCAGTAGAGAAATCACCTTTCTCTACCTTTTGGACAGAAATGTGCCTTTAACCCTGCCAAAGGATCTAGTATTAAGGCAGCTCTGCTGTTTGTGCCYGGGTATTTCTAGGAGTGCTGCAGCCAGCAGTATGAAAAGGCATGTTCGTCAAGTGCCACCACTTTGAGTTAAAGGACCAAGCATGCTCCTGCTCTCTTGCCTCTCTCTGCCTCTCACTGCGAGAAATGAAGTGGTGGATCATGAGAAAACAGCCTGGTAACTATTATCTGAGCTTGGAAGGGGGTGACTTGTGGCAGGTCTTGAGGCACATCTGTGAGTGTGAATGKATGTTCCTGCTCCCTCCCTCATGCCACGTTCCCTCTCCCATGCCACTCCGGAAAGCCATGCCTTTCTCCTCATTCAGTAACTGGCTGCCTGTGGGATTTGGGTGGTCGATCCTAATAGCACACTTTGGCCTGCCCTGCATGATCAAAACAAGCTGCCTCTCAGCACCCTTGCCAGAGCTGCAAGGACACAGGGTGGAATCCACTGGGGCCCCAAKCTGGACTGGTGCAAACAGCTATTTGTAGAAATAGAAGGGACTAGGAGGGGAGGACGTAGAGAAAAAATAACAGCTACTCTCCCCACTAGGACCCAGCTCTGCTGAAGTGAAAACACATCACTCTGGTCCTTGCATGCATTTTTCTTCACCATCTACACCAGGATTTTTGCTTCCTGCAGAGAGCTGAGGGTAAGACCTCTGGCACCTGAGCTGTACATGTGCCCTATGCCAACCTCTATGAATTTGCTCCAARACACAGCCTGCTGTGCCTTGTTCCCAACACTTTGGCCAAAAAGCTTGCAGCTTTCCTGAGGGAGATGAAGGGTAACAGTAGAAACTGGGGGTGCGATTCTTAGAGCTGCAAATGTTTCACCATTTTAAWATACCTGAAAGGAAGGACTAAAATACAGCTCTGGGTTTGCAGTGCACTGAAAGCCAAGAAGGCATGCAGGCACTCTCCCTTTAAGAATTGATTTCCTAAGTGAACTGTCAACTCCCGGTGGCTATAAAAATCTGCAAACAATTTCTAGTCACCGAACAAAGCAAATCTTTGTACTCTACTGTAATAGTTCATTATTAAATAAAGACCTCTTTGTTATGCTATAAGAAATATTGTGTACTCCACTACTCTTCATAATATGCCCCAGTGTGACTTTACAATGAATATAAAAATCGTATTTCATGTCCCATGAAAAGATGACATAGTGGGCTATTTTAATTTTGGTAGGAAAAGCACAGGGTGAAGTAAAGATCATAGAAGAGCTCTGATTTGAACTTTGTTGTTGATACATTTGATTCATGGTCATAGGAGTGGGTCCCMGAGACTGGACTTTCTCTCGTTTGCAGTAAACTAAATGAGAAACAACATGGGTGAGATTAGTGGGCAGGAGACAGAGGAAAGACTTAGCAGCAGAAACTTCTATGAGCTATGTTCACTCACTGCTCTGCCTTTCTGCAATTCCAGGTTTCAATGGGTCTAAACAGGGATCAAAAAGTGTTAACATTTTCTCTTCCAGAAATGCAAGTGTGCTTCCAAATTCACCCCCATCTTTCTTYTGTGGTGCAAAAGATCCCAGGAAAATGCCACTCTTGGCCACACAGCTGCAGGGAAGACAGAGCCCTGTTTTCCTGCTCAACATCTGCTGGCTTTATTTGTCAGACACTGTCAGCCAGGAGTGTAAATTCACCTCGGTGCTGGAGACTGAGGCTTGCACAGAGCCAGGTGACCAAGGGTCCCTGCTTACTCTCTGCACTGGGAGTTGATGGAGCAGCCTTTTGAATTTTGGTGCACTCGTGGTGTTTCTGCCTCAGCTGGGAGATGCGGTGGCTGTTCAGGGATTGCAGCAAAGGCTGGGCAGGTTTCCTCCAGCTCTACTCACATTCTGCTTTCAAACAAGCTGTAAACAAGGCTTTTGGGGTAAGTGTCCAACAGGTCAGACTGAGGCTGCTAGCTCTTTTGGTGCAGATGACTCATGTGCCAGTTAATAATAGCAACTGCTGGCCATGCCAGAGCAGTAACTGACCATGGAAAACTCCACTCTTCTTGGGGCCCATCAGTCTTCACGAGCTGAATCAGTTGTGACTAGTGGCTTTTCTTCAAGGGCAAGATCATCATGAAGATGCCGCATTTCTGAGKGGGGGTACTCCTCCCCTAGGCACGAGCGCCTGTGCCAGTGGCAATGGCACTGCTGGGCTGAACCGCAGTGGSCACAAGGGGGAAGCCGATGGCTCCTCACACCACTTTACCTAAGACAGTTGCTGCTCACTGCCTCATGCACTGGCCCGCTTCCAGGTCAGGTAATCACACACAGCCCAACTAAGACCCCCAGTAGGCTGAGGGAGATATTCTGTTTTTTTCCTTTCTTGACATCCCAAGTTGCTATTCAGAGCATCTACAAAGTGCTGTATAATTGCCAAAGTCATCAAAGCTTTTTCTGCATCCATGAGGGAGTGGGTGGCTTGCTGGCGGTGCTCCCAAGGGGTGAAGGCAAAGCAGAACACATTTAATTTCCTATCACCAACCTCCTGACAGCTAGGCCTGTGCCTTGCGACCTGCTTGGTTTACTCGGTGTGATTTTTGAAGATACCCATAGGAAGACCAGGATGTGTTGGTGGAGGCTGGAGGCAGCTCAAGGGGCTGAAGCACTAGTCCATGCTGCCTGGATCTCCCCAGGGTCCCCAGGCCAGCAGTGAGGGGAGCAGCAGCAAGYGGCACTTGCCCGATCTTCATTACAACCCCAGTCACTTCCTAAGGCTTTCCTTAGGATCGCAGTGGGACCGTGACTTCCGGAGCTGGGAAGAGGTTTGCGGGCAGGCCTCAGCTGCACAGTAAACCCGTCCTCCCACAGCGTGGCAGCACTGAACCACTCACAGCACCACCACATCCACTTCCTATGTGGCTCTTGCTCCACTTTTGGGGATTTGTGAGTTTTACCTGGCTGTGTTGTTCGGCCYGGGACTGAACAAAGCCTTCAGGAGCTATGAGCAAGGCCAGGTGCCAAGCTGTGCTCAAAGACGTGGGTGAACTCTCTCTGCTCACTAGGAGTTTACTGCTGGACTGACTTGCAGCACCCAGTTCACACAAGTTGTGGCACTGTCTCTACTGGATGAGTGATGAACTGAGATGGGGAGGGACACAGCAGAGACCTCTCTGTGAGGAATGGTGTAGGATTGTGTTACAGGTGCAGTGGGTTTTGGGTGGTTACAGGGCTGCGGTGCCACTTAGATGGGCAGCAGGACTATGTGTCGAGGTGGTGACACAGGCGTGGAGGCCAACCACGCATCTAAGGGGAAACAGGCCTTGTGATCCACTGAAGGCAATCAAGAAATACTGAAACATGATTAAGTCAAGCTAGAAAGTCAGTGTATGGTGGAGTGATGTGTTCTAAGCAGCAAAATGCAGCAGCAGAGTCAGTTTTACTCTGCAGGGCCCTGTCCCACATGCTACCAGAGCACTTGCTCTTGGTGAGGCAGCAAGGAGGAGCAGGCCAGGTCTCGCTGTGGTCGTGGAGGCAAAAGTCTCCATCCCCAAACCTGCAGCTGCCACCGGGGCTCTGAACTGAGTTATGACTGTCTCTGTGACACTTCCTCCTGACCAGCCCTACCCAGCTGTAAATCAAGTTGCTCCCTGGAAAGCTTCCCATGCAGCTTAAGGACACAGCAGTTGGCCTGAACAGAGGAGACACACATTTTCCTCACCCAGTGCTGGACAGGATCTCTGTCCCTTTCACTGGTTTCCCTGTTCTCTCACTGCCCTGCTCCAGCCCGAGCTTCCCAGCAATCGGGGCCGTGGGATGTGGAGAGCCGGCACCCACGCATTGCCCAGAGGTTTTTCTGGGACTGCCTGGAAGGCATCTGGGCCACTTGCTCGTCCTTTCAGTTTTGCTRTTTGTTTTCCATTCAGGAACCCCCTTTCATTCCTGCCTGTGGAGAAACCTGGACAAGGCCAGCTTCAGTCCTTGCTGACCTTCACCCTCCCATGTGTGTCTCTTTTAAAAGRGAGAGAGCTGCATCCAAAACTGAGGGGAAATCCTGAAGTTTTCAGGACAGTGTCAACATAAAATTAATCACCTGGCATTGGACCAAGGGGAAAGACAACAGYGAATATGTCACTTTGCAGTCTTTTCTCTTTAAGGAAGACAGTTTGTTGATAACATGAACATAAAAAAAGAGKAAAAAGTTCACCCATACATATATTTAAGCGGATAAATCAAAACTGATACTGGTTGTCTTGGGACAGTAGATATCATTTGTGACTCGTAGCTTCAAAAAAAAATTCAAGAAGATTGAGTAACTTCCAGAGCTTTCTGGAAATCTGGCAGAGACATTTTGCACCCAAACACCCTAAATTAAGCGATGTGATAATGGTAGATTTAGTTCTACAGCAGGACACACTCAGACTTGACTCTGGGGAGGGATGTAAAGATATCAGACAGAGATTCCAGTCCAAGCAGACACCTTGGACCTTGAGAGAGGCCCTGGCCTGGACATCATCAGAAATGCTTCCAGGCAGAGGACATTTTACTGGCTGATGCTCCAGCCCGTTCTTTCTCTGCTGATGCTCAAGCTGAGATGGAGCCAGGTCTTGTTCTCCAAACCAAGCAGAGTTCAGAGGRAGGGCTGCTTCAAAATCCACCTCTTCAACCGCATGAAGGTAAATATGAACTGCTATACTGGGTCAAGATTATATGCTACTGAGCTGAACAAGACATCGCTGCTTCCCTAATTGTGAGTCTTTCCACAGCTTCAAGGATTTTAACTGCTTCTATAATTTGGAGTAAACAAGAGCAATCTCCAAGGGACCAGCTGAGGAGAAAAAACAATGATGTGCAATATTCTTTCCCTGTGTCCCAGTTCAGTCTTGAGAATGGGATGAAAGGGCAGCAAAAGAAACCCAAGGCTGTAAAAAGAGTGTGGGCAAGGTGTAAGAGCTTTGCCACCAAATGTTACTCTTACTGTGCCAAACGATCTGCAGGCAGCAGCCTGCATCAGGGCTGAATGATGTTCATAGGATGGAGAAACTGCGTTGTAAACTTTGAAATGACAGGAATGACCTGGATTTAGAAATAAAACAAGACCACATTTACCAATACTGGTGCTCAAAGGGGAGAGCTTCTCAGCTGGATCAGCAACAGGAGATTGCCTGCTCCAAGGATGAAGCTAAGAGCAGCCCTGGCAACCTGTCTCTAGTGCTTCTTCCAGGGGAGCTGGAAAGGAGACATTGATGAATCTCCTGTTTCCTGAGGGAAACCGTCCCCAAGCCCCACACAAGCTGCAACAACCTTGTTCCGGTCTGTTTTTTTTCTGATTCTTGTGCCTTGAGTGCATTGCCAGCTTTGTCCCATCTCCATCAATACATCTTGGCAGGTGTGCTGCATAGGTTTGAACCATCTTGCCTTAGCTGCTTTCATTGCATTCTTGCTTTAAAGGGAGGTCACCCAAACACTGCCATATTTGTTGCTGAAGTGCAATACATGTGTATAAAATGGCACAGCTTGGCTCACCATAACACCATGGCATGGCTCACTTCACCACCACAGGTACAGTGGTTCCAGCCTGAGCAAGCTAAAGATGTGCAACCACATCTTTTTTGGAGCTGTGGGGCTGTGGAGAAGTGCCCATTCACAGCTGAGCTCCACAGCTCTGAGAACACCTACAAAGTTTAGTGTCTGGTCATGGCTTTCACATAAAATATGACCCTCTCTTTTAGCCCTCAAGAGAGAGCTCATCTTCAACTCCTGCAGGATTGTTGGAGCAAAGGGTACCTCTGCCCAATTTTTCTTCTGTGGAGTTGGATTCTAGCAAGGAGGAGCTGACTGAAAGCAGTGCACGCTGCGTCAGCTAGGAGGTGAAGTGAGCAGCAATGCCAAGGATATGGCATATCTGCCCTTTCCCAGCAGCACTATTTTAAGCAGCTTAGGTATTAGGCCAGAAAAACACATTGCCATGGCCCTTGGGCACTGGGAGGTGTGCTCTAGGCCTTCAAAACAAAAGTGCTTCAAGGCAAGGTAAGCAAATTGACATCTTCCTGTGCCTGACAGGGCCTGGGCATASACTAGGCCCTCATCATGTGGAAATGGGACATCTTCCAGCAGAAAAGCTGGAAAGGTGGATGGGAGCAAGGAGATGCTCATTTCCCATGGTCCTCCCTCAAGTATGATGACTGGGCTGCCAGGCAGAAGATGCTGCCCTGAGCAACAGCCCTCTCTGCCTGGGCTGGGAGGTGCCYCAGCACTGGGAGTTTTAAACACTTCAAGCCTTCAAATATTTCTGTATATTCAGGACTGAGCAAGTCTCTGCTCCGATTTCCCACCAGTCACACGGCGACTGTGGGCCAAGCTGCACTGAGGCTATGAGGACAGTGCAAGATGCTCAGGTACAGCAAGAATGGGCCTGGATAGCTCTGCTAATTAGCGTTACTATTTCTATCCCTGGTCTTTTCTCAGCTYCTATCCATCTGGGCCTCTTTTTGATCATTATAGAGCTTTCCACCCTCTTTTTTATTTTTTTTTTAATTCCCTGCTCTGTCTTCCAGATTTTGCCACTGTTTTATGTTGCTGTCCAAGTAATTTGTGTCTTCTGCCTTGCTCTGGTCGTGGGAACGTTAGTAATGTTTTTGTGTAGCACAGGGTGGCTCAGAGACAGCCTTGCRGACCTGACAGCAATCCTACTGCTGCTGGCAAAGGCTGGAGCAACCCAGCCAGCCTGGGGAAACTATTCTGTTTATAGTTTATTGCCATCTGATCTAACCACTGCTTCTCCCTCCTGCCTGGGCCCAACTGCGTCGTAGCTGTACTTGGCCTTGTAAAGCAAGGCAGAGAAATAAASCCTAACGCTCTTTTTCTTGGCTTTCCTGTCCCAGCTGCCCCATGCACGTATGCAAAAGGAAGCGTGAGTCACAAACACCTCCCACCCATGAGTAACAGCTTTGGTCTATCACGTCTCAGCGAGCCACGGCAATTGGGAGGGAAGCTGCATCCCCCGCGAGGCATGAAGGAGACCACCCCTTCCCCGGGACACGGGTGAAACAGGGTGCCATGCTYGTGAAGCACAGTGCTGTGCAGTGAAGCACCCCTTCACCCAGCCCTTTAGACACACAGATTCTACCCCGAGCAGTGTGCGATGGGAGCAAGGGATTTAACTGTGTGGAAGGGCATTTTGATGACAAACAGCGTGGTATGCGTGCACTGGGTGCACCGGTCCCCTGCAGCACATGTTCCCATTAAATGCCTCTATTGGTTCTTCCTTCTGCCCTGCCCCAACCCACTTGCTGCCTGGGAAATCCACTGGCATAGCTTAAGACAGAGAGGAAAAATGGGAACAACAGCAGTTGAAACAGAAACTGATTATGTGCTTCTCTTGGTGGAAAGAGGCCCAGGTCATTAAATAGCAGGCAATTTTAGCATGAGTTATTATTATTATTTGTTTGTACTGGGAAGCAGTGCCTAAAGGCTCCCATTGCACTAATCATGTAACAAAGCTCTGTCCCTGACACAAATAGCCTGTGTTTAAGCATGCAGGGAACAGGCAGTCTTCTTCCCATTAGCTCCCTATGAAAAACTGTAGCAAGATTGCACAGTCAAGCCCACAAAGACTGAGAATGGAAAAGCTGCTTTGGCCTGCTCCGCAATGTCRTTCCTTGGACACAGACATCCTGATAGCCTCATCACCACCTTATCCCGTGCTAGTGTCCCTCTTTCTATGTGACTGCCCTGTTTCATTCACTACCTTGCCTGATCTGGTCTCAGTTATTTGTACTAGTGTTATTAGCTATATTGCCCTCATGTTGGGTGTTTGGGCATATTAGTCTCAGATAACGTTTTGAGGAAAGTCCKTTTTCCTGCTGCACCGTTCTGCCCTATGCGTAACTGTTGCATCAGCTGGCTGAGAAAGGGCTGCGGTTCAGCAGGCAGCTGATCCTCTCCAGGAGACACTCAGCAAACAACATACGAGAACATAGTTGCAGGTGGCAGAATAGGGTCTCACACAGGCTGGACTTGACCTCTGGAACAACTTTTTGCTTGCGGCAGAGAGCTAAATATCACGGTCCCACCACTCTTACACAAGGTGAGCATTGCCCCTCATAAATTCTATCTATGTAACATTTCAATTTCATCTGTTATTCCATTCTGCACCCTCCACCCCCATTTTTTTCTTTAAAGGGAAGGTAGACACCCTGTTTCCATCCTCTTAGCGTTTTTAAAATGTGAATGAAATGAAGCAATAGGCTGGGTAGAACAAACAGAAAAGCAAGGAAACATTAATGGAACTGATACATGGCCTGATTGCTACCAGGCTCTCCAGCAAAATTAAAAAAATAACTGCCTCCCCCAGGGAGATATTTAAAAACTGAAAGCTAAGAACTTAAGTACAAAGGCTTTTGTGTTTTTATTGACATTATAAGAAACATTTTTTCTTTGTTACAAAAGAGCTAAGTGGTTCTGAAAGCAGAAGTACAGTTTATATGTACACAGTGCTACAGACCCTTCAGATCAACCTAAGGCTCAAGAAACATCAGATCATAACTGCAGGTTTATCAAATGAAGACCACTAAGGCCTGTTACAGCCGAACACTATTCCTACCATACGTAAATGTATTTACACATTTTTTTTTAAAAAAAGGATTACGAGCTTTATAAAAAAAAAAAACTAAAAAAAAATGAAAAAAAAAAAGAACACAGTTTTATCTTACACATCTGCAGGACTGACAACAGTAACTTTTCAATAGAAGACATTCTATCAATTCAAGGACAAATAACACGTGAATACCAGAGGTTTACAAGACGTTTGAGACACTATTAACAGTGGTATGTGCTATTAGCTGAAATGGTAAGTAGAGCCTCATTGTGAAAATCTGGCAATACATCTTGGTCCCTCTCTTTTACAGGATCAACACAAAATAAGGCACATACATTGCGAGAATATAAACACCGCTGTTCAGGAGGACAAGCTAACATATGTGGGTGAGCCAAGCATCCATTTCACCAAAAAAAACGGAGAGACAGGGTAGGAAGCGATGACTGGAAGCGAGTGAGCAAGCCAACATTTTAATGCACGTACCACTTAGGACCATTCTCCACAGAGAGAAACATCATCTGCCATTTGGATGTGCTAGGCAATAGTACTTACCAGCAAACCCACTCTGGAAGCCTAGTGACTTATCTGCAAAATACYTTTCATCCATGCAGTTGCACCTTATAGATGAGCCCTCAGTGACRAGTCCCACTTTGTGGGAAATAAAAATGTCTGGAGAAAACATGCGTGCTTTATGCACGTTGACCAAGGCACACATGCGCCCAAGGCCAACAGTAAAAGAACTGGAAGACTTCCCCTGCTCCTGCAAAGAGCCTCTAGAAGAAAAGGTAGACTGAGGCTCTGTCTACCTCAATGGTTTGAAAAATATGAATATCCATTCAGCATTTTCTGCTAGTCTAGGGTGAGTGGTGGGCTTCCAGCTACTCTTGCAAAGCCAGCTGATGTGCTAGATAAAGAAAAGCAACTTTCAGCTGTGTAACTGGAAAAGCAGGAACAGAGCAGTGCTAGTATACCTGTGTGCAATGTTGGTGGGACTTTCAACAGACTGCCATGTTTTGAGAAGGAGGTTGAGGACTTCTTAAATCTTTTGTGACCAGCCTAACTATGCCATGACAAAGTGGCTGGACTACCTCCTTGAAAAGTATGGTTGGACTACTGTGTACTGGTACCTTCACAAGTACCAAAACAGGATTTTCAACATAAAAGCATGAGATACTAAAAGTTGAAACGTGACACATTTAAATGAAAAAAAAAA